>NC_053435.1:37992350-38119748 GCF_007990345.1 Gossypium hirsutum | reverse complement strand
AATGAAATGTTGTAAATTTGATGAAAAATTCTAAAATTTTATGAATACATGTGCTGGAAAATTTGTAATGGGGCTTTGAATAGGCTTGGACTAGGGAGTAATTTGCACAAGTTTCATTTTCCAGACTTAGGGACAATCAAAATTTACGAAAAAGTCAGGGGTAAAATTTGAGTCCATTTAAATATGAAATGTGTGAAATTCATGGATAAATTCATTTATATAGATCCGGACAACACTAATTCGAGGTGAGATTTAGGAAAGGAAAAGGTTTCGGATTAGTAAACTTTTTACGCGAACAGATGTCGAGGTAAGTTCGTGGAACTTAATCAGGTATGTAATTATGTTAATCGAATGTTGTGTTTGTATGTAATGTGATTTATGTTGATGTGTTTTACTTATATGCTATGAAGGAAAATTGATACATGCTTGAAATGGTTATAAAGGGTTAAGTCCCGATTGAATGTGAATTCCGATGATTATATGCACTTTCCCGATAAGGTCCTACAATTATTGCAGATGGGATTTAGCTCAGACCAGTAATCCCATTGATCTTGTTATAGAAAGGATTTAGCCTGGACGGGTAATCCCGATAAAATACCTCTTGAGCATACATTATGATTAGGGTTTAGCCTTGACTAGTAATCTAAATCAAGCTCCTCTAAGCTTACATTATATAAAGGATTTAGCCTGGACTGGTAATCCTGTTATATGATAACTGGTTCGAGAGAGTGCTTCTTGGTTAAGTGCCCTAAGGGGTACCTTTGAATAAGGAATTGAGGGATTATTGAATTGTACACTTCGAGTGTACTACTGAAGCATCCATTGGAATTCAAAGATTCCACGGACGTAAAACTCTTGACATGGCATGTGAATTTTGAGATGAATTGATAATGTCTTGAAAGAGTATGGCATCATGAGCTCATCTATGTTACTTGATTGATATGAAGATTTTGGTGACTAACATGTTTGATTCAATGTATGTGATTAGGCAATTTAGCCAAATGGATGGAAACATAGCATTGTATGCCTATATTTAATAAGCAAGATTGGTAAGTTTAGTTTCCATTATACGTACGTACTAAGCATGTAATGCTTACTTTGTTTATTTTTCCTCTGTTTTATAGTGCCCGGAAGCTCGCGAGGGTTGGAGATCGCTAGAGTTTAGTCACACTATCAACTAGTCGTTTTAAGTATACTTAGTAAAATAATTTTGGTCTAATGGCATGTATACGACAACTTGGGAAATAGTGGCTTGAAAATGATTTTTGTAACCCAGTCATTAGAATGGCTAGTAGTCGTTTATTTTGGTATGATTAAATAGGTTATGATGACATATTCATATGTGATATGTTATGTATATGTGACCAAATGTTGCTATTGCTTAAATGATTCCAAGGTAAGCCTATAAACACATATGCATGTAGTGATATGCCTTGTTGAATAATGAGGATTACCCAATTTAAATGCTTGAATTGGTTGGTTTTGGATGCGTGTTTCAAGTGCAGGTCTTGGGTGAAATTTTGGGTGAGAAATGAAGCTAGAAATTGCTTCATTTTTCCACATGGGCAGACACACGGGCGTGTGTCTAGACCGTGTGTGACACACGGCCTAGTAACATAGGCATGTAGTTAGGTCGTGTGTCCCCTGCACCTTAATTTTGAGAAATAGAATGCTCAGAATTAGGCACATGGGCAGAGACACAGGCGTGTATCTTAGCCGTGTGTGCGACATAGCCTAGAACAAGGCCGTGTGTCTTGGTCGTGTGAAACTTGCACCTAATTTCGAATTGAATTAATTAACCATATAGCCTAGCACACAGGCGTGTGGCATGGCTGTGTGTGCAAGTCAGAGAGTTACACGGGGTCAAACACGACCTTTAACACGAGCGTGTCCCAAGGTCACACAGGCGTGTCCCTTGGACCACACAGGCTTATGAGCCCCACACCTTGGAAAAATTTTGAAATGTCGAGAAAAATTCTTAAAGTTCCTAATTAAGTCCTGACTCGATTCTAATGCTAGTATTAGGCGTCGAGGGCCCAATTAAAGGACGTTAAGAATGATCTTGTTAAATGAATAGTAATTTATTTAAGTTATTAGTAAATGTTTTTCTAATGTTTTGGTAATGCTTCGAAACCCTATTTCGATGATGAATACGGGTTAGGGGTGTTGCACATATTGTTTCAGTGGAAGACATCTGAGTTGATCCAAGTAAGATTTTAGTAGTTCTTGACTAGAAACCACCAAGAAACGTATCCAAAGTTAGAAGTTTTCTAGGATTAGCTGGCTACAATAGGCGTTTTGTAAAAGGGGTCTCAACGATTGCTACACTGATGACTAGATTGTTGTTGAAAGAAGTGAAATTTGAGTGGTCTGAGAAATGCCAACAGAGTTTTGAAAAATTGAAAGCACTGTTAATTGAAGTGCCAGTTTAGTTTAGCCTAAGTCGGGTAAAGAGTTAGTGATTTTCAGTGATGAGTCATTGAATGGTTTGGGGTGTATTTTGATGCAAGAAGGAAAAGTTATAGCTCATGCTTCTAGACAGTTAAAATCGCATGAAAAGAATTATCCGAGACACGATTTAGAGTTGGCTGCTATTGTTTTTGCATTAAAAATTTGGTGACATCATTTACTAGGTGAGAAGTGTCACATATTTACCGACCACAAGAGCTTGAAGTATTTAATGTCTCAGAAAGATTTGAATTTGCAACAACGAAGATGGCTCGAGTTGTTGAAAGAATATGAATTAGTGATTGATTATCATCTAGGGGAAGCAAATGTAGTCGTGGATGCTCTGAGTAGAATATTTTTATTTGCTTTCTAGGCGATGAATACACAGTCAACCTTGTCTCATGATGGTTCAATTTTAGCTGAGTTAAAAGCTAAACCATTATTTTTACAGCAAATTTGTGAGGCTCAAAAATATGATAATGAATCGCAAGGTAAAAGAGTACAATGTGAGCAGACTACTAATTCAGAGTATCAGATCAGATTCGATAATTGTTTGCTACTTCGGTGTAGAATTTGTGTACCAATAAATTCTGAGCTCATTCAAAAAAATTTACACGAAGCACATAGTGGTTGCTTATTTGTTCATCTAGGGAGTACTAATATGTACATTCATTTGAAACAGTTGTACTGGTGGTCGAGCATGAAACGAGAAATTTCTGAGTTTGTGTCGAGATACTTGTTTTGTCAACAAGTTAAAGCTGAACATCAAGTGCATTTGAGACTACTACAACCAGTGATCATACCAAAGTGGAAATGGGATAAAGTTACTATGGATTTCGTATCGGGGTTACCCCTATCTCCGAAAAAAATGTTATTTGGGTTGTTGTTGACCGTTTGAAAAAATCTGCACAATTCAGCTAATCTATCAAGTGAAAAATCTGTATGGATTGCATGGGGTGCTAGTTTCTATTATTTTAGATTGAAATCTGAGGTTTACGTCGCGATTTTGGAAGAAATTGCAAGACGCTTTGGGTACATGGTTGCATTTCAATACTGCCTTTCATCCTCAAACAGATGGTCAGTCTGAGAGAGTTATTCAGATTCTCAAAGATATGCTTCGTTGCTATGTTTTAGAATTTGAAGGAAACTGGGAAACATATTTACTGTTGGTTGAATTCCCGTATAACAATAGTTTTCAATCGAGTAAAAAGATGGCACCTTATGAAGTTTTATATGGTCGTAAATGCTGAACTCCATTGTACTGGACCGAGCTTAGTGAGAACAAGATTCACGGGGTTGATTTGGTTAAAGAGACTGAAGATTAAGTGAAAGTAATTCACGACAGTTTGAAAGCAGCTTTAGATCTACAAAAATTGTATGTGGATTTGAAAGGTAAAGATATTGAATTTCAAATCGGCAATAGAGTGTTTTTGAAAGTATAGCTTTAGTGAAAATACTTTGGCAACATCACGGTGTTGAAGAGGCTACATGGGAAACCGAAGAAGCTATGAGAAAACAATACCCTAACCTATATTTCAGGTAAGATTTTTGGGGACGAAAATTCCTAAGGGGGGAAAGTTGTAACAACCCGTTTTTAGTAAAATCGGAACAATGGTTTTGGGACCACAAATTCAAAATCAAAGTAATTATTTTATAATTAAATTTAGGTCTACAACATGATAGTATGATTGTGTAAAAATTTTGTTAAGAAATTTTATCATTTGAATGCTCAATTCGGTAAAAAGGACTAAATCGTGTAAGGTGTAAAAGTTGTGTTCTAATAGCTAAAGTTGTCTAATAGCTATAGAACTTTAAAGTGGAGGTCCTTAAATGACAATTAGACCATTAATATTATTAGTGGACAATGATGGACATCGTTTATGTGATTTTTAAAGGTTAATATATAAGGTTAAATTAGTAATTTATTAAATAAAAATAGTAAAATAATAAAGAAACAAAGGTTGTCATCTTCCTAAGACATTCTTCAACTAAAAATTAGAACATGAGAAGCCATTGCTAGGGTTCTTTCATTCGGCCATTGATACCTAGTGCATGTAAGTTCATTTTTGCTCCATTTTTAATGATTTCTACGCTTTTGGAGCTGTTGTAGCTTAATCTAGCTAGCCCAGTGACTAATTTGTGAAACTGTTAAAAGTCTAGGGTTTTACCATTAATGAATATGTATGTGTTTTGATGTTTGATGATACAAAATGAATGGTTGTTGCTAGATAAACAACATTTGTTAAGTGATTTTTGATAAAATTGTCAATAAGGGATTAAATTGAGAAATCTAAAAATTATATGGTAAATGTATGAAATAATGAAAAATATGGGCTCCCATAAGTATAGGTGAAATTCGGTTAGTATGGGTGTGGACTTAATTGCATGAATTTGCATTTTTATGAGTTAGGACTAAATTGTAAATATGTTAAAATATAAGGGTAAAAGTATAAAATTGCCATAATATGAATTGTTGGACTAATTTGAATAGAATGTATTTTGAATAAGTAAAATTTGATTATATATAGATCAAGAAAAGAGAAGTTTGAAATTAGATCGGGGTAAAAATAAAATAGTTGATTGATAGCTCGATTCTCTCCGTATAAATTTGAGGTAAGTTCGTATGTTAATAAACATTAAAATAATTGTGTTTTAAATGCTTTATAATTGCATTAATTATGAATACCAATTTACAGAAATGTTCGACGAAGATTCGATAATGTATAAATCCCGGTTGAACCTTAGGAATAGATAGGATACAAATAACATGTCATTGGGGTTACAGTGTTTGGGTGCTAGTCCGTGCGTTCTGCCAGTGGTTGAGTTTTCCAGCATGTGTTGCGAATTCTCGTCAGCTTGTGTGAGCAACACCATATAGTTCCGTCTTGACTATCAACTTGTGTGAGCAGACCCGTTGATAGCTCGAGATGAGCATTTGTATATGATATATGAAATTTAGATGGTTTCGACCATGTATTGGCACTTAGGGTGCAAGATTCTCAGGTTTCTAATATTATTCGAAATGGTTCAATAGGTATACCAACGGTATGAAAGAGTGTGAGATTGATACGTATTGGTGCAGGTAAGTACGTAAACCATATAAGCATTGGATCCATGAAATTGATGAGTTTTATAATTAGCTACTTGAATGAATTTAGGATAGCCTTGTGATTAAATGGAATTGTAGTATATTATGTTTATATTTCTTAAATTGTGAATTATACTTTCAAGCTACACAAGCTTACTAAGCTTTTTAGCTTACTCTATTTATTTTTCTGTGTTTTATAGTGCTTTAGAAGCTTGCTCAGATTGGGAGTAGTCGAAGATCTCATCACACTATCCAACTGTCATTTTGGTACTTTTGAACTTGTGTACATGGTTATATGGCATGTATAGGTGTTGTGGTTATTATGGCCTATATGTTTGTGATGTGTATAGCCAATTAGATTGGCTTGTAAATGGTATATGTAAAGGTTATGTGTTTAGCCATGTGATTTGGCTTATTTTGGTATATTTGGTGATGTATATATGTGTGTAAATGGCATTTTTGTCATGTGGTTTATAGTTGCTATGTGAATGCTTGTTGTGAATTGGTATTTTGAGTACCAAATGGTTGAAATTAAGATATGGTATGCATATGGTTTTAGGCAAAAGAATGCATAGTTGAAAGCAACCATTTAAGTGATTTTTAAATGTGAGATTGGTATGAAAGTGAATAGCTAATTGTGATACTTATGTGCTTTGTGGCTGTTGGTATTGAAATAGCATGATTTGGATTTGGTTGAGATTTGTTTGAATGCCTACTGATGCTATGTTATATGTCATTTGACATGTTTAGGTTGATGCAAATTTGGGTGAGAAAGATGGCTTGGAAAATAGCCTATTTTTTCCACAATGGCAGAGACACGAGCGTGTGTCTCAGCCATGTGTGACACACAGTTAGGTGACGCAGCCGTATGTCCACAAGGGCAGAGACACGGGTGTGTGATTTGGCCGTGTCACATAAGTCAGTATACCCTACAATTTTAGTACGACCTAGCAGACGGCCTAGCACACGGGTGTGTGAGGCCATTTCGAAGGGTACATGGGCTAGTCACACGGGCGTGTGGTTGGCTGTGTGACCCGAGTCAGGGAGCTACACGGGGTAGGACACGGGTTGGGACATGGCCATGTGATCCCATTTCAAATGTCCACACGACATGCGACACGGGCATGTTTTGGCCATGTGAGACACACGGCCTAGCCATATGACCTTGTGTCCCCTGAGTTTTGAAAATTTTCTATGTTTTCCCAAAAAATTCCTGAGTTCTCGGTTTAGTCCCGAACCGTTTTTTATGTATGATTTGAGCCTCGAGGGTTCGTATTAAGGACAACATGATTGAATGTGAATGACTTTTATTTGGATATGAAAAATGTATGAAAATGTTTGTTTGTTTAAGTATTAAGTTTGGTAATGCTCCGTAATCCTATTCCGGCGATGAATACGGGTTAGGGGTGTTACATAGGAGCATAATTTGCTTCAACGTATTTGAACTCACATCCTCTTACATTGGCAATAATGCCCATATTAATCGAGTTAAGACACAATAGGCAAAAAAATTCTAATTTTTTTAAAATATAAATTTAATTCAATTTTTTTATTCAGCATTAAAAAGATATGGTTGATTGGAATGATCACTGTTTAAAAACAAATATATATATAAATGAAATGTAATGAATTATGAATTATTAAAAGAAAAGAATAAGATTCGGTACATTGTTAGTAGAGTTTTCAGACTCCACGATAAATTTGCTCATGGGTCGGGTTACTTGTCCAGGCCCAAAGGCTTGCTCAAATTTTGAAAGGGTTTGGGCAAAAATATTATGCCCGAAAAATGAGTTTGCACAAAAAATTAGGCCTGTTTAAAGGCTTGGGCTAGAACAATCAAGGCCAGAACTTGACTTAACTCGTTTTTAAGTTTATAATACTTTATATTATGTTATTTAGAACACATTAAAAAATAAATCTATACAAATATATAATAATACTGTAATATAAACATTAAAACAATGTTAAGATAACTATATAAAAACTTTCAATAAATAAAAATATAAAACTATTAAATATCAAAGTAAAATAAAATAAATATTTTTATAAAATTTAAAAACAAAATAAGTGAGCCTAAAATGAGCTTGGGTTAATCTTTTGATAATATGGACGGGTTTTAGCAAAATTTTAGACTCATATTTCGGGCCAACCTAGGCTTGCGCAAGTATAAAGTATGTTAATATCATACTTAAACCCGACTGGCCCATGAGCACCTCTACTTCACAAGTAGAGTCAGGGGTTGACTAGTGCCTTACAAGAGTATAAAAAATATTTAAAAATATATGTATTTTTAAGAAAAATACACATTATAATTTTTTAAAACTGCGTCTAGAATAATAATAATAAAACACTCTCAGTGTACCGAGTACTAACAAAAAATCTTTTTTTTGAAAATATTTATTTTGACATAATTTTTGGGAAATTTTAAAATTGTAAACTTTTAATTTTTTTTAAAAAATAGATATCTTTTCTATATCTATTCTATTAAAATTATATAAAACATTTGAAAATATCTTCTAAATTGTTGAATTTTATCTTTTTTCTCAATTTTTAAGATCCTTTTTCATACTTTTTTTGGAATTATAGATTTTATTTATGATAATTTAAATTTTTCTAAACATTTGAAATTTTTAATCATTTATAAATTATTTAATAATGTGATATATAAAATAAAATGTTATCACACTATCCATAGAATGTTAAAAGTCAATTGACTTCAAATAATAGAGTAGGGTCCAATTAAAATAAATATTTAAATTTATTTTTATGCCTTATAGAAAAGACAAAATAAACATTTAACTCTAAAGAACTATTTTTGCTCATTCTTCTAACACTTCTGGTCTATGAGCTGTAACACATGATAGAAAGCGAATGAAAAGTCGATCAAAGAGCTTACGGTTAAAAGCTTCGACGACTAGCCGTTGAGAATAGACGCATCAAACAAAATATGGACAGATTTAATACTTTGTATAACAGTAAATTAATTATATAGATTTAAATAATATACTTTTATGTCAACAATTTTTTAACGTAGTGGTAAGATTCTTATATTCCACAATGAGATTTTGAGTTCAATATCTAATACATAATAGTAATTATAAAAAAAATCTCTTCAAAATAAATAAAAATATTATATTAATTATTGAATATTAATAAATTAATTAATCGTACACACAAAAATAGTATAAACTTAATATTATCGTTGCCATGATAACAAATAATTGAAATAAATTATATGAAAATGGAATTGAAGGCCTCCAAATGATGATGCTCGGAAGAAATGAAAAAACACGACCCTAACAGGGTCGACCTTATACATATTTATATGTATATAGTACTGGTGATAAGGGATACAAAATGTTGATTGTGGACATGAGTTTTAACTGAAATTAAATATTAGATGTCCCTATCTCTCTTACACTCAGGGTGCATGGTAGGGCATCTGATCCTATCACTACAATAGTTGTAGATGGTGAACTTGTTGCGAACCCACACGAGCCTCCTCCAATAATAAGAATCAAGGTCCTGGAACTCCTTTTGGTCCCACCACCATTTCCCCTAGGTGGCACAGAACTTGGCTTCCACTGATGACACGCACCCTTCAATGTGGAAGCCCTTGTAGGAAGCTATAAAATGGGCTTTTGACCAATTGGTCTTCTCCAGTACACCCCTAGTGGCCTAGTCATCTACATTCCATAGGCTCGAGTATATTTTCATTGGTTGGTTGAATGGGAATCTCACTCCCAAATCTTTGCAGTTCTTGAACACTCTTATTGGTACATTCTCGACAAAGAATCTATGTTAGAACCGTAAAATCAAAATCTAATATAAAACATAAAACAAACCATAAATTAGGATATATCATGTCAAATCATCAAGAATAAATCAAGAGCAAAACTAGATGTGGAAGCCTGAATAAATTGATTTCTTGAAATCTACGGATCATAAGTTTTTGATCTTCCAAATTAGCACACAATTAATTCAGAGAATATTTACTCTTTTTCCTAAGGATGGGATATTAGAAAAGTAATCTTGTTATGTGTAATTTGGAGACCATAACCCTAATATACAACTTTGGCACATTAGCCCTAATTTCTAATTAGCCCATTATTAATTAGAAATTAGTTATTAGAGTATCTACAAATATTTGACCCATACTTTATTTAATAATTAAAGCCCAATAAACCTTAACCAAATTAGATCACTTTTAATTTGGACTAACCTATTATGGTAGTAAATAATAATAACATGCAATTAATTATATTATAAATGTGATGTCCATATTTTCCAACAATCTCCCACTAGGACCACATATATATATCGATTGCCTTATAATTGCAAGTCATTATATAACTTTATGAGCTCAAAACTTTACCATCATATCCAAAAAAGGTATTCTGAACAATATCGTCTATTAATTATGTTAACATAGAACCAAGACGACTTTCGTTACATATATCGTAACTAAATCCATCCCTGATCACGTAAATTAACACAACCAAATGACATAGATCAAGTGTGGATGTGTAGCATAGAAATTACATGCAATATGATCTAAACATATTTATTTCCAACTGGTCCTCCTTAAACCTTAGTGAGATCAAACCTTACCCAAATCAGAATGTGAATAAACCAAATAAATTTTATTTCTAAGAAAAATAAACTTAATATTCGTAAACTAAAATAACAGAAAATATGTCTATAACATAAAAGTATTAAAAATTAAAAACTCCTACTAAAACCAAATATTCTCAAATGACATTACACCCATATGAGCAGTGTGCTCATGAAAAACATTGGGTGGTAATCCTTTAGTAAGCAGATCCGCAATATGCTTTATAGGCACCTAACTACTTTGAACTTTTACTTTAACAACCAGGAACTTGAAGTCTATGTGTTTTGACTTTGATGTGCTCCTGTTGCTATTGGAATAAAAAATTGCAATTTGTTTTCACAATTTGCACCTTAGTGACAAAATCTTGTATCCATATTCCATCAAAATCAGAGTCTGTATACTTGATGATCTCTAACTGATCAGACCTCTGATATCTGAGTATATAATTTTTTGTTCTCTAAAAATACCTTATAACCCTCTTGGATGCTATCCAATGGTCCAAATCGGGGTTGCTTAAATATTTACCTAACATCCCAACAGTGTACACAATATTCCAATGTATACAAACACGAACATACATTAGACTTGCCACTGCTAAAATGTAAAAAATCTTATGCATTTCTGTAATCTCATAATCATTCTTAGGGCATTGATTGAAACTATACTTATTTTGACAAAAAAAATATGTCATTAACATATAAAACTAAATATAGAACCTTACTCACACTAAACTTATGGTATATACAATTACCGACCAAATTCATCTCTAAACCGAATGAGATAATCATTTGGTAAAATTTGTAATACTATTGACAAGAAGTCTGCTTAAACCCATAGATGAAGTTCTTTAATTTGCAAATCATTAACTTGGCATCATCAGACAAAAAGTTTTCTACTTGCACCATATAACTGTATGACCAATGTTACTATTGAGAAACCATTAACTTAATATTCATCTGATGTAGCTTAAGATCAAAATATTCTACTAAAGTCATTATAATCCTTTCTCTAGTGGACCATTTTATTGCCATTCATTCTTAATGTTGTTGAGTTTTTTTTTTGGAACAATTACCTAATTTTGAATATGGAGTTGTTCAACATTGTCTTGTTGAGATTTTAGATTCACTTCTTGATAAATGATAGGTATGAGAACCTGAACATTGTCAAAAGTGATATCAGGAACTAAGTTAAAATCTAATTCCTCCTCAAAAGCAAAATCTTTAACCTTATTTCTCCATCCAAACTCAACATCCCCAAAAAATGTTGTAGTTCCCGTCTAAAAAATATTCGTAATTGTGGGATCATAAAACTCATAGCCCCTAGATCGCTCAGAATTTCCTTGACCCTTATACTCCATAGACATCAAAGAAGTCAAAAGTGATGTCATCTCAACCTTATTGTTTTTGGCAAAACGTTTCTCAATTTCGTCAAGGAAACCCTTGGCCTAAGTAATCTTGTAACACACCTTACTCGTATTCGATGCCAGAATAAGGTACGAGGCATTACCAGACTTAAACTCAGACAAACATTCAAAACCGGGACATAAATTTCCACTCAAATTTAAAAATTTTCATAAATAATCATATAGTCCCTAAAATGAGCCTACGGGGCCCAAAACATGCATTGGAGGTGGTTTGGGACTGAACAGAGAACTTTAAAAACTTCCCTACACTTAGAAATTTTTTTTCACTAAAACAGGGGTCACACACCCATGTGGCTTGGGACACGCCCATGTGGGCAGGCCGTGTGGTCACACACACTCGTGTCTCTAACCCGTGTGATTCTCTATTTATGACATCATCAACAAATTGAAGTCACACGACCAAGTCACACGTCTGTGTGCTTAGGCCGTGTAGGCGATTTAATTTTCATAATTTTTCATAGAATAGGTGTAGACTTTACACGCCCTGGGCATACGCCCATGTCCTTGTGCCGTGTCCTTCACACGGCTGAGACACACGGCCGTGTCTCTGCCAGTATGACCAATTCTAAGCTAAAATTCAAAATACAGGGGACACACAGCCAGATCACACAACTATTGGGCAAGCTGTGTGTCACACACGGCCTAGACACACACCCGTGTGTCTAACCGTGTAGACAAAAATAATGCTATTTACCAAGCCATTTTGCCACCCTTACTTGCACCAACCTACACAACAACAAGCAACACTAGTCCAAGCATATACATACAACCAATTCAGCCACAAACAAGATATCGATATATCATTTACATGCAACCATCTACCATATACAAACATCACCTACTTATCAACTCAATCCATGAAAATTCTCACATCCATGAAAACATCATCATATGTATATATATACTTAAGCCAATATTATCCAATTTCAATAGCCATTTACAAAATGAATTATCAACCATTAAGGCCAACAAATTTGGCCAAATCAAATATGACACATAACAAAATGACCAAGTCCCTATACATGCCATAGCCCAAAATATTGTAATATAAATACTCAAAATCATAATTTGATAGTATGAATGGATATTTCACCGTCTTCAATCCCCGAGCTGGCTTGGTGACACTATAAGATAAGGAAAAAAGAAAGGGGAGTAAGCTTTAAAGCTTAGTAAGTTCCTATGCAAATAATAGGCATCATACACACTTTAACATAAATTTAACATGAAGTAAATTAACATAAATATCATTGTAAAATTTCATAATCAAACTTAACAAAGATGTTATTAAAACCTTAACATCATAACTTACTCAATCATACCACACTGAGGGTTCATCACATATCGAGCTTATTAAGCATGAGTTTTATGTACATACCTAAACTAACTTGCAACTTACCATAATCTTTCACAACATACCATAGGCTTTCACAACTTAAACATCGCCATTAAGTTTTTCATTGAATCACTTGGAATACTAAAGGATACTCGGGATATCTCACACACATAGTACCATACTAATGCCATATCCCAGATATGGTCTTACATGGGATCTCATATCGATGCCAATAGCCCAGCTATGGTCTTACACGAAGTCTCATATCGATTCATATCCCAGATATGGTCTTACACGTAATCTCAACTAACCCTAATGTCATGACATTTGTATCCTAACTATTCCTAAAGTTCAACCGGGATTTTCTCTCTTGTCGAACTTTTTCAATTATGCTCAAAGAGTAAATTACAATCCATACGATATTAAAGCAATTAAAGCATCAATAATGATGCATTACTTACATACGAACTTACCTCGGTATAAAAAATAGTAGAAAAGGATCTAATCGTCAAACACTTTATTCTTTCCCCGGTCAAGGTCCGAACTTCATTTTTCTTGATCTATAATAGCAAATTTAACTTTTTTAATATTCACATTACTCAAATCAGTCCAAACATCACATTATGGCAAAATTATCTTTTTGCCCCTAAAGTTTCACATTTTTACAAATTTATCCCTAAGCCCGTAAAATGAAATGTATTCAATTTCTTTGTTACCCAAGCCTAGCCGAACCTTATAGATGCTCATATCAGCCCACATTTTTCATCAAATCAGATTTTTACTACCCATTTTACGTCTTTTCTACAAATAAGTCATTTTTATATATTTTCATTAAAAATCACTTAGTAAAAATTGTCTATCACACCTTAAACTTACAATATCTTCCATCAAACATCAAAATACATGCATGTCACATATTGGTAAATTTTTAAACATGAACCTTACTTCAAAACAATGGTAGAATAGAAAAATCGGGTGATAACGACTTCAAAAATGTAAAGAGCATAAAAAACGGGGCTAGGATGTACTTACAATCAAGCTTGAAAGTTGAAGAAAACCCTAGCTATGGTGTCTTGAGAATTTTGGCCAAGGTAGAAGAAGATGGACACAATTTTGGCTTTATTTTCCCTTTTTATTCTTTTATTAACCAAATGACCAAAATGCCATTTTTCTCAAAACACAAAAATTCTCTTACCCTGTGTCTATTTTTGTCCAACTTAAAGTAAAATGCTCTAATTACCATCTAAGTACCTTCAATTTAAAATCTCATAGAAATTGGACACCTCTAGCATATAGAACTCAACTTTTACACTTTTTACAATTTAGTCCTTTTTACTAAATTGAGGGCCCAAATGTCAAAATTTTTTAACGAAATTTTCAAAAAATCATTCCGTGAAATTGTATACGATAAAAATGTAATAAAACTAAATTTTTATATATTGAATTTATGGTCCCGAAACCACTGTTTCGACTTGCCCCAAAATCGGGTTGTTACAAATCTGTTCAGATTCTATGCCCCTAAAGTCTTCTTGAATGTTGTGCTCATAATCAATAGACTCATGCAATTTGAACGATCCTACCTCTCAAAATCCCTATTAGCATCAAGGGTGCTTTCCGTAGTGAGAGTTACAAGTTGTTCTTCCCTTAATGCAAAGTCTATGTCCATATAGCCAAGCACTATAAGTAGGTGCCTTTTCCATTCATTAAAATTAGTCCCATTAAGCATGTGTATAGAATTTATATTATCAGATATTGTGGCAGCAGAAGATGAACCAGTTGAATATAGAACAAAAACAAATAAAAGCAAGCTCACATTAATATTCATAAGTAAACAATAAATTCAAGATAATACTAATCCCATCTTAAGATACCAAACACTACATCAATATCAAGTCTTTGGACAGTAATATTAACAGTAAGTGAACTCTTGTTGTAGCAATCAAACATTGACAATAAATTATGTCAAACAATAAATTAATCTTTGGACTAACTTGTAATAGCCCGAATTTCAATGATGTCAAAAACTATGGTTTGAGGCCATTAAATTTGAAAAATGAGCTCGTAAATATTATTATTTAATATTTATGAGTTAAATGTGGTTTTTAAAAGATTTTTGAATTAGTAAATTTGTGTTTATAAAAATTTATTAGGTCAATTAATTGAGAAAAAGAGATGTCGAGACGTCGGTGCTATAAATCAAGCCATAAATATTTTTTTATAAATATTTGTGGAGTGTCAATATGGTAGTATTAAAGTTTTGTCAGAAAATTTCAATTTTCGGTAGTCAATTAATTAAAAAGGACTAAATTAAAAAAGGTGCAAAACTTGCTAAAGTGATTAAATAGCCTAATATTAAATAAAGGAGGACTAAAAGGGAAAATAGACCATCTTAAATGGCTGAGGCGGCATAACGTGAAAATAAATCAAAAATATTTATGTGATTAGGGACAAAATTGGAATTAAAATAAAGTTTATATGGCCAAATATTATTTTAATAGTTTCTAGACATTTTCTTCATCAATTTTCTGTCAAAAATAGCCATTGAAGAGGGTTTGAGCTGGTCTTTCATATTTTAGCTTCAATTCTTGCTTTTTCAATGAAATTTTTATGTTTTTGGACTTTTACAATTAGGTCCAACTTGTTATTTCATTAGTTTTTGATTTTGTTGGAAGTTTTGTAATATACCATTGATAAGTTCATATGATTTTAGTTATTTGATGATGAAATTGAGATGTTAATGGATATGTAAAGGTATTTTATTAAAGAATTTTGAGTGAAATCATGATTTAGGGATTAAATTGTAAAGTTATTGAATTTATGGAAAATTCTAAAATTTCATGGACTTTAAGGGCTGCTATTGATATATATAAAAATATTTAGTCTTGGAATAAGGAATAAATTGCAAGAATCTCATTTTTCGAGCCTAGGGACGAAATCATCATTTATTTAAAAAGTTAGGGGCAAAATGGTAATTTTTCCAAAGATGTAAATTGAATTGAAATAAACATGAATTGATGTTGAGTTTATTAATATAGATCTGGGAAGATCATATTCGGAGTTAGAATGAGGAAAAGAGAAAAATATCGGTTTAGTAGATATTATATACATGAACATTTGTCGAAGTAAGTGCATGTAACTAAATTGAGAATATTTTATGCTTGAAATAAATGTTGTATGTGTGAATTGTATGAATGCCTTATATATAAATTGACCATATGCCCGACTATACTTGATAAATGTTAAACCTCGTTTAAATGAAAAATGTTATAAATATATGTTTGAATTAAGTATTGTGTATGTGATTGAATTATTGTCATGTGTATGAAAAAGATTACATATCTGATGATGATTTATAAGTATTAAGTTTCGATTAAATGAAAAAGGTTATAAATATATACTTGAAATATGTGTTTTGAATATTTAATATATAAAAATATATGATCGTATGTTCGACGTAACTTAAGAAAAGGAATAAGTCCTTGTTGAATGAAGGAAATTTCGATAGATTAGTGTAAAGGTGATGCTGCATGTGTTGCAGACAGGATTTAGCTTGGACGAGTAGTCCTGATAAGTCTTTCGAGCATTATGAAATAAATTTCTATGAATATAGTGATTGGTAGTAATTCCACATATGTTGTGGACTATCGTAGCTCTGTGTGAGCATCGAGGTATAAGCTTAATGATTGGTAGTAATTCTGCATATGTTATGGATTACCGTAGCTCTATGTGAGCATCAAAGTATATGATTTTCCCGAATGACTTGAAAATGTGGCACGAGAGTTTTGTACACTTAAAGTGTACTACATGAGAGTATCCATCGATATTTCTAGTAAATTCAACTGGCAAAATCTTGATATGAGAAAAATATGAACATGAAATGAATTAGTATGTGTACCTGCCTGAAAATACATGAAAATGATAATAAATGATATATGGAAATATGAGATGATGATATACGAACATGGAAGTTGTTTGATCAATCTATTCGTTCATGAGTATAGAATTGTAAGCCTCAAGCGTATTAATCATATGATAAAATATTTCATATAATTTAATGGCAAACTTCCAACATGAAATAATCTGAATTCAAGGCAAATTATTATAAAAACATACTTGAATTACAGGGGCATGTCTTGAATATGTTATATGAACACATGATGTGAAAAGTATATGCATATTGAAATCTAATGAGTGATGTATGTAACACCCATCGCCCGTGTCCAACGCCGGGATAGGGTTCGAGGTGTTACCGGACTTAAACTCAACCAACTACATAAAACCGGGCCGTAAAATTTTGATTAATTTCAAACTTTTCATTTCACATTCATTTTGTCCCTTAAACGAGCTCACGAGGCCCTAAACATGCATTAGAGACGGTTCGGGACTAAATTGAAAACTTAAGAAAAACTTGGAAAATTTCATGCCGTAAGGCTCCACACGCCCGTGTGAGTATAGAGCACACACCCGTGTGCTAGGGACACGCATGTGTCCCGAACCCTTGTTTAAAAACGTGGACATTCTGCCAATTTGGTCATGAACAAATTGAAGCCACAAGGGTAAGGAACACGTCTGTGTCCTATGACCGTGTCTTTCACACAATTAAGACACATGGCTGTGTCTCTGCCCATGTGTTTACTACCATGCATACTGGCTTGAAAAACTTAGGTATAGGGGACATACGGCTGAACAACACGTCTATGGAGAAAACTATGTGTCACACACGGCCTAGACACACGTCCGTGTGTCTACTCGTGTGGACAAATACAAGGCTATTTTCCAAGCCATTTTGTCACCCTCACAACTCACGCATGCATACTTATACAATAGCATACAACAAGGCATAAATGGGCACTTCAACATCCATAAACATGTTATGATCATGTAAATTTCTCATGCAATAGATATTATAGATTTTACTCCCATCTTTACCATATTCATGCCATAATCATTATAAACAAATCACATAAGACCATAGCACATGCATGCATATATAAATAGGTTTACAACCTCAACAGTTAATGTAACCCAATACATTTGGCTAAAATATAATATCACATGCTCAAATATTTAAACCCTATTCATGCCATAGACTCAAAGTACTTAAAATCACTTACACAATAGCGGTAGCTTGACTGTGTGATAATATCTCCGACGAACTCCAACCTGAGCTAACCTGGCAACACTAGAGAACATGGGAAAGGAAAGGGGTAAGTTTTACGCTTAGTAAGTTCATATGAAAACAATAAGCAACTCATTAACATGTTTTTATCAATGTTCCCAACATTTTCGCAAGTTCAAGATAAGTTGGTTTCTTGTACAACAGTCTATAAAATATTTATATCTAGAGCTAAAAAACTCCAAATTAAGTTCCTTGAAACTAGACTCATATACCGTTCTACCATACAATTTCCAAAATTTTTGGTTTAGCCAATTGGTACAGTTTATTCCTCAAATTTACCCCTGATGCACTGTCTGACAGTTCTAACCCTTCTGCACTAAAGTTTGATTATCTTAGAGCACAGGTCTCAAATAATGTTCTAGTATATTTCTCTTGCAAATAGACTCATTAAGTATTATAAAATATAAATTACAATTCATAACTATTTTTGTAAAATTTATAATTATTTTCTCAAATCATAACAGGGGATTTCGAAGTCATTCTAACTCTGTCTCACATAACTTTAAATATCTCATTACAGTTCTTTTGCTTACACGATTTCTTTTATAAGAAACTAGACTAAATAAGATTTAATCCCATATTTTATTCAGCCTCTAACTCATTTTCCACTATTTTTAGTGTATTTTGAAAGTTACACTACTGCAGTAGCCCAAAACTGTCAAGGATAATTTACTCATTCACAAATTATTATTCACCAAATTAATACAACATTATTTCATGCATCATGGTAAGAACACATAGCTATGAATCATAAGCATGGACCCATAATCTAAAGGCCATCAAGTATCAAAGACTTAGTCCAAATCATGCCAATTTCATAGTATTCACCAAATACTATATACATCATAGATTTTCACATATCAAGGTATTACTCATAGGTTTAGTGTACATACTTGTACAACTTGTAACATAACTCAAGTACATACTCACTAATGACTTACCTCATTGGAACCATTATATATCATGGTATTACTCGTGAGTTTAGTGTACATACCTATACCAACTCATAATAAAGTATATAATCATACCTTCTTTAACATGCCCACCTTAGGGCTTTCATCACATCATCCATTTCATTACCCGTTGAACACTCAGGATGCTAAAGGATGTTTGGAATCATCATACACCAAATAGAATACCAAAGCCATGTCCCATACGTCCTACATGGATCCACATATCGTTGCCATATCCCAAATATGGTCTTATACTAGCACACATATCATCGTTGATGCCATGTCCTAGACATGGTCTTACACTGTCATACATTTAATATGGTGTCATGATACCCGAAATCCTAAGCATTCCTTAGAGTCACCCGGGATTTCCGAGATTCAAAGTTATCATCACATTTTCACTGAATCATCACATGTAAATCCAAATAAAGGCATATATCCACATTTTTTACAATATCAAGTATTAAGCATATGGTAATGAAATTGATAAATTACTTTCGTACAAACTTACTGTTTCAAAGAAACATCTTATTCCATCAGACTTCCAATATAATAAATCATACACTTAATGACATAACAATAGAGAATTTTAATTCAAGCATGATATTGCATTATTATTACCATACGAACTTACCTCAACACTAAATTGGTAAAAGAGGCCTAAACATCAATTTCTCGTTTTTCCTCGTACTAAGCCCGACTCTTGTTTTTCATCATCTATAACATCACATTTAACTTACTCAAAAAAATATACTAATCAAATTAGTCCAATGACACATTTTGGAAAATTTTCTAATTTTGCCCCTATACTTTGGCAAAATTACAAAATTGCCCCTAAGCTCAAAAAATGATTTTTATCACATTTTCTTCCTCATTAAGCCCTGAAAAACCATTTTCATAACTATAGCAACTCACAAACTCAATTATTTCACACATTTACATTTATTTTACAACTTTGCAAAATAACCCTTTTTGTGTTTTCAAGCAAATTTCCTTCATAAAAGTTGTTTATCACCCATATAAGACTCATATTCTTCCAAAATTCAGTAAAAAACACATATGCTATCATGGAAAAACTCTAGAATCTTAATCATTTTGCAAAATAGTCCCCTCTTTTGAAAGCTCATGCTTTAGGGGTTCCAAAAACATAAAAATCATCAAGAAAATGCACTAAAATCACTTACTAGCAAGGGAGTTTATTTGATGAAAGTTAAAAGCTTCAAAACCCTTTTCTTGGTTGGAAATATCGGTGGTAAGAGGAAGAATGAAAAGAAAAAAAGAAATAGCTAGGCTAGGCATTATTTAATTACATAAAATGACATCACCCACCTAACAAGTTGACCATTTGAAATTTCTTGTCCCATGGCCAGCCACTACACTTAAAATGGGTCTAATTTCACTTTAAAGACCCCAAATTTAAGATACAAAGCAATTTAACACCTTTAGGCATCAAAACACAACTTTTACCTTTTACGCAATTTAGTCCTTTTTCGAAATTGGACTAGAAATCGCTAAAATTAATATGCCAAAATTTTCATGCACCTTTATAAATATACTATATCACATAAAATAACATCAAAATAATTTTCTTCAACCTCGGAATAGTGGTTCCGAAACTACTATTCTGACTAGGCCCAAAATCGGGCTGTTAAAATTCTCCCCCTATAGGGATTTTCGTCCTCGAAAATCTTACCAGAAGAAGTTGATTTCAACTTTCATGAATCACTTTCACCTTTTTCTCGTAATTTATAATTCATCTCAGTCTCATACTTAAGATTCTCTTGTTGTAGCCTTTCCATAGCTACGGTATAAGCCTCGACTTAATTCGAAAAACTGGAGCTGACATTCTAAGAACTATAAACTCAGATACATAGTTCAGCCATATCTGTCGAATAATATATCTGCACATACTAAAATAATCATGCAGACTTCCATCATCAATCTATCACAATTCAACTTGCATCCCTCCTTTTTCCCGTGGATGAGAGATATACTGATACGAAATTCATAATAGTCCTTGCTCATTTTCTTTCTAGTGTCATCACTGACAGGAATAATCTCGAATACATTTGATATTCGGCTTTACTCTGTAGACAATTCAACATCCTTTGGAAGAATAGACAAGATACTGCTGTGAACTCTGTATTCAATTCTCTGTATAACCCAGAGTTTCTCAGTACTCAAATCTTACTCTGAAATAATAGTAACAAAAACTAGAAATAAAATCCTTCCTGCAATTCCAAATTAAAAGTCGAATCATGCTGTACTTGTTTAAGTTACCACTTATAGCCACATTTTTATACTCTGGTCATCAACTGTTTAGAAACTTTACTAACATGAATCCAATGATTCCAACTTCACAGATGTGGTCTCTTTATTAATCAGGAAAACTATACTTATAACATCTCTCGAATAAGAGAAATCCAACTAATATGTTTCCATATCACACTTTCAAGAATACAATCTCTTCATTTTAGACTGTATGTTTACTTACCCGTAATTGCACAACATTATTCCCGAACCAGAGAATAAACTTAATGCACATGGCTTAATTTACCTTTCTGATAATAATCCTTTACACGAAGATTAGAGAAATCGAAATACTAGAATCTCCACACTTCCATAGTCGAGCCACAAGATAAACATAATAGATACCATTATCGCAAGTCAAAGAATACGCTTAAGGATAAGCCAGGTTTGGTAATTCTCAAAATAAGAACAATAGGAAAAATCAAGATAAAGAATTCCAGATATAATACCATACCAGAAATCCAAGAATATAACCTCAAAGAAAATAATAAGGAAAATCTGAAAAATCCCTCAGAGAAAACCAGAAAGAAACTACCGTCTATACGCTCTAGAATTCCATCATAATAGAGATAATATATTTCCCATATATATAAAACCATAATCAATAGAAATATCAGAATGGTCTCACATAAATCTTCACCATCGACTCCATTTCGACATATCAGAATAGAATTCTGAGGAGATAAGAAATGTCGATTATAACTAACCGGATCAACTGAGCTTTCGTCTGATATCACTGTTGCTAACATCCTCATAAACTAAGAATTTCAATAGAAATGAGCAACCATATATATTCCCAAGGATAAAGGAAAATACAGAATACTCAAAAGAGAGAGATAGCTAAAATTTTACTTAATTGAATCCGTCATACTCAGCCATCTTTGTAAATCCGACATCATTCCTCTGATTAATTCAGTCATCACTAATCCCATATTACTCTAGTATTGCACTCTTTAGTTTCACATTTGCAAGCTTATGCAACATATTTCTCGTGAATTTTATCATATAACTCTATTCTGGTAAGGGGTGAAGATTGTAAAGCCTCTAAATTTTCGACTCTCACACATATACACACTTAACAACAACACAATATCATGCACATCTGATTCAAACATCTCAAATTTCCAACTTGTTATGAACACACTTTCATATATCTTAGTAACACATGCAACTTTATTTCATATGAATACTAGCCAAACATCAATGAATTTATCGCAATACAAATTTTCATTTCTTTTACTCGAATCACCATTAATGTTTAATCAAGTTTCAACACTTAGCCTTAATTTACTTACCAACCTTTATCAAATTAGAAAACGTCTTATGGTCTTGAGTACATCATTTACATGATGCCATAGTCCAACTATGGTCTTATACTAGCTCTCATCCATCTGTGTTGATGCCATGTCCCAGACAGGTCTTACACTGACACATATCAAGCTGATGCCATGTCCCAGACATGGTCTTACGCTAGCTTGCACAACGCGACTGATGCATGTCCCAGACATCTCTTCCACTGGCTCTCGTCTCAAAGTCGATGCATGTCCCAGACATGTCTTACACTGGCTTTCACAATGTGGCCTATACATGTCCCAGACATGTCTTACACTGGCACACATATCACCTGCACTGCCATGGTCCAACCATACTCTTATTTGTCAATTCATAATCAAAAGATCGTACTCAATTCCAGCGTTCTACTCAATTTGATCTTTCATTTTGGTTTTCATGTTATCAGAACATTCATGATTCCATAACCAAAATCATACAACATCACATTATGGCATCTTTAATTCAGAGATTTAAACATAAATGTTAATCACATGTACATACTGATTACACATCATTCACTAGAAGCACTTATATACACATGCTGTCATTTCGAGTAAATTTTACTTTTCATAATTACTAGACCAAATGAGTTAGGCATGTAACATCATATGAATACTAATATGCATGAAAGAGCTTATCACAACTTAACTTTCATCTCATTCCACGTTTCCACATTCTTTAACTTATGATTATCACATATTGAGTATTAATTCATGTAAAAATCATGAATTTCCTTTCATACCTTTCCTAAATTTGACATATCACAAGCATGATTCAGTCATCTCAATATTACTCTTATCATTAAAAAGATTTTCTCGGTTGGAAGTCTTTCCTGTCTTAGCAAATAGTTTCGTTAGCGCCGGGAGATATCACACTGTCATGAGTAGTACTATGGCATGTATAGCTAGACTCACTTACGTTATGTTAGTCCGAGAATTGACTAAACCATGCTCTGATGCCACTAAATGTAACACCCTTTGCCCGTATCCAACGTCGGGACAAGGTTCGAGCTGTTACCAGACTTAAACTCAACCAACTACATAAAATCGGGCCATAAAATTTTGATTAATTTAAAAATTTTCATTTCACATACATTTTGTCCCTTAAATGGGCTCACGAGGCCCTAAACATGCATTAGAGATGGTTCGGGACCAAGCTGAGAACTTAAGAAAAAACTTGGAAAATTTTATGTTGTAAGGCTCCACACGCCCGTGTGAGTATAGAGCACACGCCCTTGTGCTAGGGACATGCCCGTGTCTCGAACCCGTGTTCAAAAACCTAGACATTTTTCCAATTTGGTCATGAACATATTGAAGCCACACGGCCAAGGTACACGCCCGTGTCCTATGACCGTGTCCTTCACATTGCTGAGACACACGGCCGTGTCTCTGCCCGTGTGTTTACTACCATGCATACTAACTTAAAAAACTTAGGTACAGGGGACACACATCTGAACAACAAGCCCATGGGGTGGACCGTGTGTCACACACGGCCTAGACACATGCCTGTGTGTCTACCCGTGTGGACAAATACAAGGCTATTTTCCAAGCCATTTTGTCACCCTCACAACTCACACACGCATACTTATGCAATAGCATACAACAAGGCATACATGGGCACTTCAACATCCATAAACATGTTATGATCATGTCAATTTCTCATGCAATAGATATCATAGATTTTGCTCGTATCTTTACCACATTCATGCCATAATTATTATAAACTCATCACATAAGACCATGGCACATGCATGCATATATAAATAGGTTTACAACCTCAACAGTTAATGTAACCCAATACATTTGGCTAAAATATAATATCACATGCTCAAATATTTAAACCCTATACATGCCATAGACTCAAAGTACTTGAGATCACTTACACAATAGCGATAGCTTGACTGTGTGATAATATCTCCGAAGAACTCCAACTTGAGCTAACCTGGCAACACTAAAGAACATGGGAAAGGAAAGGGGTAAGCTTTACACTTAGTAAGTTCGTATGAAAACAATAAGCAACTCATTTACATGTTTTTATCAATGTTCCCAACATTTTCACAAATTCAAGATAAATTGTTTTCTTGTACAATGGTCGATAAAATATTTATATCTGGAGCTACAAAACTCCAAATTAAGTTCTGTTAATTTTCCTTGAAACTAGACTCAAATACCGTTATACCATACAATTTATAGAATTTTTGGTTTAGCCAAATGGTATAGTTTATTCCTCAAAGTTACCCCTAATGCACTGTATGATAGTTCCAACCCTTCTGCACTAAAGTTTAATTATCTTATAGCACAGGTCTCGAATAATGTTCTCATCTATTTCTCTTGAAAATAGACTCAATAAGTATTCTAAATTTATAAATTACAATTCATAACTATTTTTTTACAATTTATAATGATTTTATCAAATCAAAATAGGGGATTTCAAAGTCATTCTGACTCTGTCTCACATAACTTCAATTATCTCATTACAGGAAATTATTTTGCTTACACGGTTTCTTTTATTACAAACTAGACTCAAAATAGATTTAATCCCATATTTTATTCAGCCTATAACTCATTTTCCACTATTTTTAGTGTATTTTGAAATTTACACCACTGTAGTAGCCCAAAACTGTCAAGGCTAATTTACTCATTCACAAATTATTATTCACCAAATTAATACAACATCATTTCATCCATCATGGTAAGAACACATAGCTATGCATCATAAGTATGGGCCCATAATCTTAATGTCATCAAGTATCAAAGACTAAGCCCAAATCATGTCATTTTCATAGTATTCACCAATATTATATATGTGACAGCCCTAAATTGACCCTAGTCGAAAAGTAGTTTCGGGACTGCTAAACCGAGTCACCGAAGTATTTGAGTATAATATTTATTGTCTAAAATATGTGAATATGAGTGTGTGAAATTTTTGAGCTTCGATTTGGTCAATTGCATGTGTATTTAGTTAATAGGACTTATGTGTGACACTTTGAAATGTGATGGGTTAATCTATAAGGATCTATTAGTGCATGTTATGAAAATAATGGGTTTGCATGTCAAATTTCCACCTATGACAAGTAGTGGCCGGCCATGATATGGGTTAAAATGTATTATAAACATTTTATGTTAGTGTTTTATGTTAGAAATAATAAAATAAAGAACATGGGTAATAAAATAATAGTGGTTAGTAGGGGAGAAACAAAAAATTAGCTAGGTTGCTCCTCCATTGCCGTGAATTGAAGGAAGAAGAAGAGGGGAAGTTCGGCCAAGGTGGTTCTTTAGATTAAGGTATGTTCAATGTTGCTTTTGGAGGTTTACACATCCTTTGGAGGGTTAGCCTACTTCTATTTATCTCATGGATGAAATTGGAGTTGTTGGAGAGTTAGGATTCGACTAAGAGGCTTCAAAATTTTAGTTGATGCCTTGATACTACTAGCATGTTAGCTATATGGATGTGTTAAGTTACTTGAAATGTTAGATAAATTTGAACTCCCTACCAAATTCTTTAGGCAACCCATGTTAGAAATTTCGGTATTGAGATGTCTAGATCTTTCGGCCATTGTAGCTATGGAGGAATAAAGTTTTTGTTTCTTGTTAAATTGGATGAATCTTGTTGTATGAGTGCTTGAACAAACTATGATTAAATGGATGCATAGATTCAAAGTGGGAAGAATTGGCTATTATATTTGATGCTAATGCCGAATATGAAGATGATGAACTTGAATAAATAATATTTAGCTAGCATGATAAGTTATGAAATATTAAGTAGATGATATAATTGATTGGTGAAGTGGCTAATAGGGATTTGTAATGAAATTATGCCAAGGTCGAATGTATCATGAAGTAAATAAAAATTCTAAATGTGCATTATGTGCTTATATGTGTATTCGGCCAGGGAAGTTTGATATGAAGCTTTGATAGGTTTGAGAGATGAATGACCGAATGAGCTATAGGTTATGTATGGATGAATTTTATGCATATGTGTGTGTGTGGCATTAGTAGTTAATGGCATTCGGCATTGTTTAATTAAAATTAGAAATGAATGCTTGAAAGTTAAATAGGTCGCTCTAATGACCAAATATGCTAAAAGCTAATATATGGACAAATGATACGAATGAATTGGTTTTTGAAATGTATATGGTTGCCGTATGTATGTGTTTGATTGAGAAGTAAATTTGTTTGATTTAGCTCAAGAGCTTAGAGGATCAAAGTTGGATAAGGGAAAGGAAAAAGTGATCGAATAGCCGTTGAAATCGTTCGACAACATCCGAGGTAAGTCTTTGAGTAATGAAATTTAGCTCACGATTTAATAAGGCAATTATTTGTCTATGAGCATAATAATTAACTCGTGACTTGACGATTCTACTTGAATTACATGGTAAAATAAATAAGTAAGGTATTTACTTGTAGCTGAATGGTTATAGAAATCTTGTGGATTAACGAAAAGGGATTGTGTTATTTTTGTGGGATTAATGAATCGGTCGATGTATGGTTAGTAAACATGTTGTACTTGTATTCGAGTATCAGGAATGATATCCAGATGTGATATATATATGCATATACGTGTGAATGCTAATCGGGGTCTAAATCCGAGCTTGGTCTCGAAGGGCTTTTGAGCCAGTGCTAATAACCGAACTTAGTTTCGAAGGGCTTTTTAGAGCCAGTGTCATAACCGGACTTAGTTCCGAAGGGCCTTCGAGCCAGTAGTCTAATTCGAGCTTGGTCTCGAAGGGCTTTTGATCCGGTGCTAAGAGTCGAACTTTATTCCGAAGGATGTTGCACCAGCATAATATTTGAGGGTGAAAACCCGTAAGTGTTCTTACGAGAAATCATATAATACATGCTGGAATAATTTTAATCACATGCGCTACTTACTGTAAGACAACCAGGTAAGTAATTTACCCTTGTTGAGAATGTGAATATACTTCAATTATGACTTTGAAATTCGATGGGAATGCTTAGCACACGTTTATGATCTAATTATGTTGTATGAGTTCCGAATATGAGAGTTCAATGTCATAGTTATGAATGTGTGTGCATATGCATGAAATGGACAGGGACATTAGAGATGAGAGCATTCGGTTGTGGGTTGGAGTTGGCCGGATAAATTGGTTTCACCTTTGTGATATTAATGATAAAAGTGATATCTTGGTTATGTTTCTATTCGGCCAAGGGATGAACAAATAAACTTGATATTATTATGCCATTCCTTTAAATGATTTCATTGCTTAAAACTTACTAAGCATCGAAATGCTTATTCTCTGCTTTAATTCTCTGTTTTATAGATTTTGCTCTTCAGCTATCGGACTCGGGATTGTCAAAGTCGAAGTCGTCCACACTATCTAAGCCACTTTTTGGTACTCTTTTAGTTCAATTTTGAAAAACGGCATGTATAGGGCTGACCCTTGTTGTTAATTAAGTATCCTTTTGTAATGTGTATTCGTATAGCCATGCGAAAACGGCTCGTATATTTCGAAGTATAACATTATGGTCTTGTGATATGGTTATTAAGTGGTGTGGAAATGTTTGGTAATAATTAGCCATTGGAATGGACAATCATGGTCCTATTGGTGCTACGTACATCATGGCTAATCGGGATTACCCTTGATAATAATGTATGTCAATTTGCTAGTTGATTCATGGAAAACTATGAAATAGGTGAAATCTGCCTTAAAATAGATGCTGACAGCAGCAGTGTTGTGAGTTTCAAAAATCACTAAAAATAGTAGAAATGTAATTAAATAATGAATAAATTATTTAAACGAACCTTGATGAGTCTATTTTCATATGAAAGAAGCGAAACAACCATATGAGCCTTATTTTATGAGATGTTTAAGTTTTCGTGAAACAGGGCCAGAACAATTACTGGATCCCCTATTCTGACTTTGAAAATTTACCATAAATTAACCAGAGACAATTAGAAGTCATGCTTCATATGTATAGATTTATTTTTGAGTCTAGTTTCATTAGAAACAAATGGCATAAGTATTGAAGCTCTGTACAGGGAGATATCTAAGTCGTAATGCATGAAGGTCAGAGTAGTCGAACCCTGAAACAGGAGAGATTTTAACTAATAAACTGTACTAATTGGCTAGACCAAAAATTCTAGAAAACAATTTGTAGATGGAAATATAAGTCTAGTTTCAGGGAAAATTTACGGAATCAGTTTTCAAGTTTTGGAACTCGAGATATGATTTTTAAGGTGACAGTGATGCAGTTAACCAGCTTGTCTAGAAATTTTAAAATGAACTGTGTAAGTAAATGAATTAAGTCCGTTAGCACCTCGTGTTCGACTCCGGCAACGGTCTCGAGTACGGGGTGTTACAATATACATTATAGATTTTCACATATCAAGGCATTACTCATAGGTTTAGTGTACATACTTGTACAACTTGTAGCATAACTCAAGTACATACTCACCAATGACTTACCTCATTGGAACAATTAAATATCATGGTATTACTTGTGAGTTTAGTGTACATACCTGTACCAACTCATAATAAAGTATATAATCATACCTTCTTTAACATGCCCTCCTTAGGGCTTTCATCACATCATCCATTTCAATTACCCGTTGAACACTCAGGATGCTAAAGGATGTTGGAAATTATCATACACCAAATAGAATACCAAACCCATGTTCCATACATGGTGTTATATGGATCTACATATCATTGCCACATCCCGGATATGGTCTTATACTAGCACAAATATCATCGATGATGCCATGTCCTAGTCTTGGTCTTACACTAGCATACATTTAATATGGTGTCATGATACTCGAAATCCTAAGCATTCCTTAGAGTCACCCGGGATTTCCGAGATACAAAGTTATCATCACATTTTCACCGAATCATCACAAGTAAATCCAAATAAAGACATATATCCACAATTTGTACAATATCAAGTATTAAGCATATGATAATGAAATTGATAAATTACTTTCGTACAAACTTACTGTTTCAAAGAAACATCTTATTCCATCAAACTTCCAATATATTAAATTATACACTTAATGCCATAACATTAGAGAATTTTAATTCAAGCATGATATTACATTATTATTACCATACGAACTTACCTCAACACCAAATTGGTAAAAGCGGCCTAAACATCAATTTCTCGTTTTTCCTCGTTCTAAGCCCGAATCTTGTTTTTCATCATCTATAACATCACATTTAACTTATTAAAACAAAATACTAATCAAATTAGTCCAATTACACATTTTGGCAAAATTTTTTATTTTTCCCCTATACTTTGCCAAAATTACCAAATTTCCCCTAGGCTCGAAAAATGATTTTTATCACATTTTCTTCCTCATTAAGCCTAGACAAGCTATTTTAATAACTATAGAAACTCAAAAATTCAATTATTTCACACATTTACACTTATTTTACAACTTTGCAAAATAACCCATTTTTGTGTTTTCAAGCAAATTTCCTTCATAAAAGTTGTTTATAACCCATCTAAGACTCATATTCTTCCATAAAAACTTAGTAAAAAACAAATATGCTATCATGGAAAAACTCTAGACTCTTAATCATTTTGCAAGATAGTCCCCTCTTTTGAAAGCTCATGCTTTAGGGGTTCCAAAAACATAAAAATCATCAAGAAAATGCAGTAAAATCACTTACTACCAAAGGAGTTTCTTTGATGAAAGTTCAAAGCTTCAAACCCTTTTCTTGGCTGGAAATATCGGTGGTAAGAGGAAGAATGAAAAGAAAAAAAAAGAAATAGCTAGGCTAGGCATTATTTAATTACATAAAATGACATCACCCACCTAACAAGATGACCATTTGAAATTTCTTGTCCCATGACCGGCCACTACACTTAAAATGAGTCTAATTTCACTTTAAAGACCCCCAATTTAAGATACAAAGCAATTTAACACCATTAGGCATCAAAACACAACTTTTACCTTTTACGCAATTTTGTCCTTTTTCGAAATTGGACTAGAAATCGCTAAAATTAATATACCAAAATTTTCATGCACCTTTATAAATATACTATATCACATAAAATAACATCAAAATAATTTTCTTCGGCCTCGGAATAGTGGTTTCGAAACTACTATTCCGACTAGGCCCAAAATCGGGCTGTTACAATATGCCCATATATGTTTCCCGATATATATATTAATTATATGACTATCGAAGGTGGTAAGGATGTATGGTAGGGCTCGTGATCAAATTGACTGAATATGTTTTACATGTTTATTATGAGTAATAATTAACGGTAAGTTAATTACCAAGTTATACGGACTTACTAAGCATAATATGTTTACCCTGTTTTATTTTCCTCTACTCTATAGTTATTCGGAAGCTCAAGGGGTTGGAAGCATTAGAGGAGATCACTCACACTATCCATCGGCCTATCTTGGTATGATTGGTAAACAATTACGGTTATAATGGCATGTATAGGTTAATTAGCCAATGTTGGTATATAACATGTTATGAATGTAACTACCAATTGGTATGGCTTGTTTTTGATATATTGTGTAACACCCCTTACCCGAGACCGTCGTCGGAGTCGAGCATTAGATGGTACCAGACTTATCTTACCTGTTCGGGGCAAAAAAAAATTACTTTTTTTTAAAAAATATTAATTCACTCACATTCATCCAATAAATCCCTAGAAAGGGCCCTCGAGGCCCTAAAACGTGCAATTGGAATGGTTCAGGACCATAAAAATTTTCTGATTACTTAAATAAATCAAAACAATTTATTTCACTATTCATAATAAAACTATCCATCTGCATAACCGTCACTAAATTAATTATAATTCGAGTTATGAAACTCAAAATTTAAATCCGTAAATTTTCCCTGAAACAAGACTCATATATCTTCTTACCATAATTTTTCCATAATTTTTGGTTTGGCCAATTAGTACAGTTTATTCATTAAATGTTCCCCTGTTTGGTAGTTCAGCGGACCTAACCTCTCTTCACTAATAATCAATTATCTCATTATACAGAAATTGGATAACGTTTCTGTTTGTTACTTACTAAGGAATCTATACATATAAAATTTTACTTATAATTATTTTTTTAAAATTTCTAGTGATTTTCCAAATTTGGAATAGGGGATCAAGAAGTCACTCTGAACCAGTCTTACAGAAATTTAAATATCTCAGAATATAGACTTCTTTTGCTTACTATGTTTTTTTCTTATGAAAATAGACTCAGTAAGCTTTAATTATATATCTCATTCACCACTTAATTCCATTTCTACAATTTTTAGTGATTTTTCAAAAAAACTTCGTTGATATTGTTTCCTAACTGTTCCATGGCCAACTCTTAATCTTTCATAATTTATTTGCATCAAACCTCATTTAGGCATACATAATACCAAAACATGTTCTTATTTAGCTATATCATAAGCTAATCATTACCAAGTATTCACATGCCATTCTTTAATCATATCATAAGGACATACACACAAAATAGCCAAGTCCCTATACATGCCATAACTTAATGTATTTCTATTCACAAAATACCGAGATAACTCATTGATAGTGTGAGGTGATCTCCGATGTCCTTACTATTTTTCGAATTGGCTTTGCGATACTATAAAAAAAGGGAGAAAAGAAAGGGAGTAAGCATAAAGCTTAGTAAGTTTTCATGTAAATAAATAACAACATTCTAAACGAATTATCAAGATAACCTAAACCTTTCAAACATGGACTTGTCTTACCTTTCCTTTGGCACACTCTTTGAATTTTACGTTGAACTATTTGGAATACTAAGGATACACGGGTACCTTTCCTTTTTAAACTTACCATTTCCATGTCTTCACATGGTCTTACATGGTATCCTTGCCTTATGAACTCACCATTTCCATGCCTTGGCATGGTCTTACATAGGATCTTTGCCTTATAGTAGTTTATCAATGCCATGTCTTGACATGGTCTTATACAATTTCCTTGCCTTGTAGAACTTACCAATGGCATGTCTTGGCATGGTCTTACTTGGTATCCTTAAACCCTAATGTCATGACATTTGTATCCTACACATTCCTAAGGTTCAACCGGGACTTTTAAGTATCATTTCTCCGTCAATTCTTGCTTGAATCATCAAGGAATAAATTTACAAAATAAATATATAGATTCTGAAAAATAACATCATTAATTATAAATAATAAAACATTGCATTTATTTACTGCAAACTTACCTCGACAAAAAATACGATCAAATATTTTGATTTAGTCCTCAACCTTTTTCTTTTCTCGGTCTAACCCCAAATTCTGTTCTTCTTGATCTATAATAGAAAATTTAACTTATTTAATATTCACATTTATCAAAACAGTCCTTAACTCTAACTTTGGCAAAATTATGAATTTGCCACTAAACTTTTACATATTTACACTTTTTCCCCAAGGCTCGGAAATGAATCTTTGTCCCTAATTCTTATGTTTTATGACATGCTAATCATTTATTAACCTACGGAAACATCAATTTCCCACTGTAACATGTACTTATGACCATTAGGTATTTTTACCGATTATGTTGTTTTACTCATTTTTGCTTAAAATCGCTTAGCTCAAGTCGTTTAACATAATTTCAAGCTTCATATTCTACCATAAAACATCAAAATAAATACATTTCACCTATAGGTATTTTTCCAAATATGAACCCTAGGTTAAATTATTGCTAGAATAAGCTAAATCAAGTTATCGGGAATTTAAAAACGTAAAGAACATTAAAAACGGGGCTTAGAATCACTTACTATGAAGCTTGGAAGCTTGACAAAACCCTAGCTATGAAGAACCCTTGAAATTTCGGCCTAATGAAGAAGATGGGCACATTTTGCCATCTTTTTCCCTTTTTTAATCTTTTAATTACCAAATGACTAAAATACCCTTCATTAAAATTTTAGTTATTTTTATCTATGTATGTCCACTTTTGTCCATGAAAACCTAATGGTCTAATTACCATTTAAGGACATCTACTTCAATTATACTCTTCAATTTAATCCTTTAGCATCTGAAACTCATATTTATCAACATTTACAATTAAGCCCTAGTAGGCAAATTAAGCATGCTATCTATAAAATTTTCCATCGATACTCTAACACATGCATCTAATCACTCAGTAAATTATAAAAATTAATCAAAATAAACTTTTCTATCTCAGATTTGTGGTTTCGCAACCACTATTCCATTTAGGCCCTATTTTAGGATATTACATATTGAGATGTACATCTATATATAGTCTTAATATGTTAATGGTATGAGAGTGTAAATAGTAAATAGGGGTAAACACATGGATGAGTTGAAAGATATAACTAATTTGAGAAATTATGATTATCTATGAAATGGAAGAAGTAAGTAAACTTGCATATATATGAATATAGGTGAAGATATATCAAACATAAAACTTGATTAGGGCTTGGTTAAATGTCTTGAATTGGACCTTGAATGTGTTTAAGTGTTGGTGTAGATGGAAGACTAATGGGTGAGAAATAAGGCTTGGAAAATAGCCTTATTTTGTCAACATGGGCATGTGTCTTAACCATGTGTGACACACAGCCTGGCACACGAGCATGTGACTTGGCCGTGTAACCCCTGCACCTAAAATAAATTACAAGACAGAGAGTTACACTGGCTAGGGACACAGGCGTGTGCCCTACTCAAATAGCACATGGCCTAAGACACGGGCGTGTCATTTGGCCGTGTGAGCCACACGACCTAACCACATGGGTGTGTGTGCCCTGTACTTAAGAAAATTTTGAAATTTTGAGGAAATTCTCAGAGTCTCCGGTTTAGTCCCGATTCGTTTCTAATGCATGTTTTGGGCCCCGATGGTCTGTTCAAGGGATGTTACAATTATTCTCGGAAAATGAATAGTACATGACTTGAGTTTATTTGGAAATATTCTGTAAACTTCAGTAATACTTTGTAACCCTGTTCTGACGATGGTTACGGGTTAGAGGTATTACATAACTTATTGCTCTCATAAATTACCTTATAATTGTCACACATTTATCACCACAGATGTTGTTGAAATTATGCCAAATATTCTTACCTTTGGGTCAATTAATAAACGCATGAATCACAAAAACATATAATCATCTTGATATTTTAAATAAACTAATCTACACAAAAGAGGTCACTTTGGTGGTATTTTGTTTCAACTAATCTATTTAAAATATTAGACAGACTTAATTAAAATCCATAGCCAAAATCTGAGTTTATTTGTTTCAAAATATCTCTTAATTTTATCTTTCAATCAAATTAAAAGATAATGGTATATATAAATATGTATATATATTTATCCCGAAAAAACATATAATGATGTTGGCAAATATAATAATAGTGAAATAAATCATAAACAACCTCACATAAGACTTCAAATTTAAGCCAAAATAATTTTAATAAAGGTAAACATCATCTTAAGATATCAGACGCTTCATTAATATTTCATCTTTGGAAAAATATTAACTTGTAAGTGATATCTTGGTATAATAATTAAATATTGACAATAAGAACATGTTGAACCATAAATCTTCCTTTGGGCCAATTTATTACTCAAATGTAAAACTAAATAATCGTTACATGTTTATTATCATAGTTGTACATGTAATATTATTAACCTTCAATTGGGCCAATCAATATTAACATAACTTAAGTTACATGCACACAACCTTTTATATTTTAAAATAAAATAATTTATACAAAAAAAATCACTTTGACGACTTATTGTTTCAATTAAGTTATTTAAAAAAATATATAATGATACAATATTCAAATTTAAAATTTATCCAATAGTGAAAAGAAAAAACTATTTTTTTTATTTATAGATTTCGAGATAACCCAAAATAAGTTTGCCTTAATAATGCAATAAAAAATCGAAAACCTTAAACTTTGACTTTTTTTTTCTAAACCTTATATATCAAAACCAAACAGAAGTAATGTAGTGATTCAAACATAAATAATTAACAAGCACATGTATTCATAATTTTGGCATAGAAAATAACACCAAAGCAATTCACGCATATACATGTATTCATAATCAAATAGAAAAACTTACCCTAAATATACCATGTAAATCCCAAATTCTATTTATGATTAAACAGAGATTCACATGAATACTTGAAAAATATTCTCAAGCCAATAAATCTCAAAAACAAAATCATAATAATTGACATATCTCATAATTCATACAATAAATCATATCATCAAAATTTAACCAAATATTTAGAATCATAAGATGCCAAAACCTATATTATGAACCAAATTTAAAACCAAATTTGTTAAACTTGTATTATAGTTGACATGTTATTGAACCAATCTTAAAATTAAATTCCTTAAAACATCCATTGATCAAAACATATATATGAATAAAGCAAGCAGCGAGTTTGATACCATCAATTTTGGTTTATAACTAAACTATGTACTCTAAAATTAACAATCAAATACATATTATACATTGAAAAGCTTGTATAGTCCTATTCCTTGTTAAACTTTGACAAACAATTTTGATTGGTTTTGGCAAATACCAAATAATTGAATTAAAACAAATTGCTATTATCACAAAAATCGTAAAAATATCATTAACTTCTCCAATAATAGATAAATGTGCATTTAGATTTAAAATTCGAAACTAGAATTCAATAAAATTGGACTGAGACCAAAATTCATAGCCATTGCCATATAACAATATAACAAAACACAAATCTATTATTCCTAATACTCGAAACATAGATTTTAAAGATATTACCATAGATAATCAAAATTAAAAAATTGATTCTAATAGTTGAACATATATTACTGCAATTGAAGAATAGCAGTTAAACCAACTTCCATAAAATCAAGAATGCACAGATTCTTAGTTTTGGAAATTCTAGAATAATAAGTTCACTTAATTCCTCATTATCGATTAGCAATGAAATAAGATTGAAACATAATTGAATCTAGAGAATCAACAAATAATAATTGAAGCTCTATGAATACTAAAAATATACATGCCTGCGATTTCTTTAAAATATATAATAATAGACTAAAGAAAAAAAAAAGTCTGCATTCAATGCACTTCAAAACCAAATCTGATTCTCGTTTGTTTTATTACAAGGAATATATAACATAAGCAAAGCCTTTATATATATACACACACGTGTATTGCATTAAAGAAAAACACCAAAGTAATACTACTGAAACATTAATAATATATTCATATTTTAAATTCAATTATCAGGTTTCAATTCCATTAAAATTTATCTTGATTCCTTCGAGAATCAAAACCTTTTTTTTAACAGATTTTCCTTTTAAAACCAACACCTATATAGTTTAGGTTTTCTGACAGAAAGTGAAAAGCCATAAAAAATTCATATTAATCCAAAAATTCAACATTAAATGAAAATCAAATTAAAAGTAACCCTAAAAAGATTGAATCATAATTAATCAAAACCTAAAAAAAATTATCTAGAATTTGAAAGATTCAACATTTTATATAATTGAAATATCATATCTATAAAATTTGAAAAATGAATCAATCCAAAATAATAGAAAATCAATTCATTCTCACTAATTTAATATGACGAGGCTCTGATATCACTTGTTAGAACTGTAAAATCAAAATCTAATATAAAACTTAAAACAAACCATAAATCAGGATCTATCATGTCAAATCTTTAAGAATAAATCAAGAAACAAAACTAGATTCGAAAGTGTACCTGAATTAATTGATTTCTTGAAATCTACAAATCATGGGATTTTGATCTTCCAAATTAGTACACAAGAAATTTAGAGAATATTTACTCTTTCTTTCCTAATGATGGGATATTAGAAAAGAAATCTTGATGCGTGTAATTTGAGGATCATAATCCTAATATATAACTTTGGCACATTAGCCCTAATTTCTAATCAACCTATCATTAATTTGAAATTAGTTACTAGAGTATCTAGCCATATTTTATCCATAATTTTTTTAATAATTAAAGCCCAATAAACCTTAACCAAATTAGATCACTGTAACCTCATAAACCTGGCGTAGACGTTATTGCTAGATTGAGAACGCTAGATTAGCCACCAAAATGGCTAAGCTAACTTACGTTACTTTTTAAGACTTTAAATAAACTCATTTTAGAGAAAACCGTAGTTGTACTTTGAGTTAGCTTCAAAGCATTCATTCATTAGGTCGTGTCTGCTTAGGATTCATTTTAGTGTTGAGAGTGTTATTTTAGTAAAACCGTTTGCTTGTCGCTCTTCTTTAAAGAAAAGACTCGAAGTTAAACGAATGCAGTAGAAAAATCAATTTTCAAGTCATTTTGGAAAATTAGTTGCCTATTGATTTGTTTTCAAAAACAGATCCTTTGCATTGTAGCGGAAACTAGGAAATAATATCAAATTTTACTTAAGTCTGATACCATGTATTATCCGGTTATTATGCTTGAGTAATCCCTGCATGTAAAAATCCCCAAAAGAAAAGTTACCAAGCCACGGACCAGAAATAATTAAAAATTACGAGCCAAAACCAATAAAGACTTAATAATACTTAATTAAATAATAATAATCCGAGATCCAAGTTGATTCTCTGAATGTTGAGTCTGGTCCTAATTTTATGGTTTACCTGAAAAGTTAAACACTATTGGGGGTGAGCTTATGAAAAGCTCAGTGTGAGTCAAATAATCATTTAAACGGGAAAAAACATCAAATACAATGAAACATATTAGCATTAATAGAAGAAAACATAACCATCATAGGAATTCCATATCATTACATAATCGTTATCAAATTGATGTCAAACAGTGTATAAGCATAGGTCATCATTCATTCGAGTAACAATCATTATTTTCGATTCCGTTCAATAAACAAAATATAATACGTAGCATAAATCAATAACATTCGAATATGTCGTACACATGATGCAATGCAAAAAGGTTCCTACCCATACCATCCGCTACACACCACGAGTTCCTCAGAACCTGTCTGCCAAACTCCAAAACATTATCAGCATAGCTCAATGTGGTAAAACCACCATGTAATCAATAATGCATAAAATCTGTCGGATATCAAAGTGCGATACAATCGCCAATAACATATAATATGCGATAAAATTGCCAATCCCCTCGGTACTCCAGGTGCAGTGCACTGACTATGAATAATACAGACTTAACATGCCGCCAGTACTCCATGGAACTCCTCTGTCAACCACAAAATCCCAACCCATTGCATATGCAATATGTCACACAATCTCATACATAATCATGTCTCAATACTTTTCACATTTGATCGGTACGCTAGGTGCAGTGCACTGACTACGAATAATACGGACTTAATATGCCACCGATACTCCACGGAACTCCTCCGTCAACCAAAAAATCCCAACCCAATGCATATGCAATATGTCACACAATCTCATACATAATCATGTCTCAATACTTTTCACATTCATTTGACATGCTTAGCATGTCCTTAATAATCACATACTTTCAGTAAATGGAAACAGTGTTCCAATCTTTCAAATTACCATTGTGTTGATATCAACCAATATCATTCAATTTCACATACTTTACAGATTTTCATTGTGCATAAATAGCACCCTTTTTAGTACACAATATAACAAATATCTCATGTATTTAAATCATACATAAGCTTAATATCTCAATTCATTGTATCATTCAATCAAACATTCTCATATATCTTAACTCAAATATGCAGTTACAAACTCAATCAAACATCCATACTATCAAACTAACACTTTTGCCAACATGTCAGTCTTTTAAGGCTCGAAACATAACTGTTTGGCCACTGACAAAATCAATAATTTGGCTATTAAGCCAATCCAATAAGCAAGCTAATTTATCAAATATAGCATGATATTTAACATTTTCAAACGATTTTATGAGTTTAAGACCCATACCTTATTTTTCACTTCCTCGCAACACACTAGCGAATCTTCCAATTTTCCTTAATAATTCCTTAAACGAACCTAAACCAAAATTCAGTATAAATACAATAAATTTACCATTAAACCAGACCCCAAAAACCCAATTATTAGTTCAAACCAATCATTGGAATTATAACTATTTTATGAATCCAAACTAGTTAGATTCCTTACATTGTATCAATGCAAACCGTACTTACAATCATTCTTTTCCTTTACGGATGGTTTGGGCCGTTTGGGTCAGCACATAATTCAATAATATACTGTAAAATCAGTAGCTAATTAATTATTAGATTCATTCATTTAATCAAATCATAACCTTTACCCAAAAACTATGTCGAAATAAGAAACTAGTTACCCTTATTGCACTTACACTTCACGATTTGTGGGATCTGAATGGATAATCGATCAAGAAGGTTTTTCCCTAATTGAAATGGGTTTAAAAGCTGATTAGGATGGCTGAAGAACTCAAATTAATGCTGGAAAAATATAGGCAAGAACGAAGAAATAAAAAAGCTTCCTTTCTTACACATAGGCGTACGGACCACTACCCATGGTAGCTAAAATTGGGTCTGAATTTTAAAACGGTTTGAGATCTCATTAAATTATGGAAAAATAACTTTGAAATCATTTAAAATCCCCCAAATTATATATCTAGAAATTTAGGTTTTGAATGGACAAGATTAATTAAGAAATTGAATAGAGAAGAGATCTTACCCAAGCTAGTCGAGAGAAACGACAATGGCACTTTCTTGGCAATGTTCAAGATCGATCTTGGAGTTCAGGATTTCAGATTTGGGGCTGATCTTAATGAGGAAAAATTACAGCAATATGGTGGAGAATATGTTAATAAATCTTGTGGCAAAAAGAAAAAGAAGAAAGAGATGGTAAAACTAGGTATAGGCGACGACAATGATAGGAGAAAGAAAGAAAATTGAAGAGAAAAGAGGAGAGGAAGAGGGTGAACGGCTTGAGTAGTTAAAATTTGAATTAAAGGCTAAAAAATACAATAAAAAGTTATATTTATACTTAGGGTTAAAGGGTATGGATGGCACATACATTAAAAAAATAAGGGATTTTACAAAATTTAATTATTTCGTAAGGGAAAGGATTCGAACTTGAGAACTCATTTAATTTCCATACTTTCTCATTTTTGTTTTAACCATTAGGATTTTTCCTCATTCTTGAAATAATTTTGGAATATTTATTTTAAAAACAAGGCATGTCACATACTAGGGTTAAGGCAAAAATTGCAAGATAATAAAAACGGTTAGAGAGAAGGGATTTGAACTTGGGTTTCGAGGAATGTTTCACTAGCACTTAACCAACAAACCAATACCTCATTTATTTCCTAAAAATGCATAGATCATTTAAAAATTAAGGTATGATCACTCTCTCTCAATTCACAAACCCGATTCTACTAACCCCCGATTATTGGGATGTTACAATTCTCCCCTCCTTAAGGAAATTTCGTCCTCGAAATTTTCTTGGTCACAAAATTTGTTACCCTTTTTCCTTCAAACCAGGCCACCAAGCTGTCACTGTGCAACTCTAGTTCCAACACAATTCCAGACAATGCGTCTCCTTAAATTCCCAACATATATTTTGCATATCTAATTAAGGAAACGTTACTAACAGATTCCTCTATCCTAATTCCCAATTTTAACAAAAACTCTACTGGATTATGCTTACCACAATATCTACAAATCAGAACCTTAGCTGATCTAATAGTTTCTCCAATAATAACTACTACAACCTTTCATTGAGGTCTAACTCATCTGGCCCACTTTAAGGGTCGCGAATTTGGTCCAGTGGAAGCAGACTCTCTATGTTTTCGAATTTTATTCTTTTCCTTTCTTTTGCACTCTAAGCATTTAGTCCCTTCCTCCATATTATTCCTTTCAACCATAACCTTGAAAACATTTTCTAAGACTCCCAATATTGCTTGAGACACTGCATCATCGCCAACCTCTTGGTTTTCACCTTTACAAGTAGGCGTAATTCCTTGAGAAGCAAATGACTCAAATTGGGTAGCTCGACGCTGAGCCCCGTGGTCCCTCATTCTATGCTTATTCATTATGTATCCTATGATCTTAAACTTGGTATACAATTTTATAAAAAAAAATAATCACTATCTAACTTCAATCAATTTTCAGTTTTCTATATTACAATTCAAAGAAAAAGTTAAATACTAACTTTTTCAGTTCTATGTCTACAATAATACACCTCAAGTGTTTACCTGTAACTTAATAGCATCTTTTCTATGACAACCGAAATCGGAATCTCGAACCTGAGTTTCAAAGAAAAAAAAACAAGGGATGTCGCATACTAGGGTTTAGGGCAAAATTTGCAAGATAATAAAAATGGTGAGAGAGAAGGGTTTTGAACTTGGGATTCAAGGAATGTTTCACTAGCACTTAACCAACAAACCAATACCTCATTTATTTCCTAAAAATGTATCGATAATTTAAAAATTAAGGTATAATCATTCACTCTCAATTTACAAACTCAATTATACTAACCCCTGATTGTTGAGATGTTACAATCACTTTTAATTTGGACTAATCTATTATGATAGTAAATAATAATAACATGTAATTAATTAATTATATATGTGATGTCCATATGTTTCAACAATCTGTTCATATGTTTTGAAATAATAGTTTAGAAATGATTTTAAAAAATTACTTTCAAGTTGAAAGTTTTTTCGAGTCCCATTAAAGGTCATAAAAGTATGTCAGCCACTCTAAAGTATTTAATGATAGCCAAAGATAAAAAAAAACCTAAAAGATCACCAAAAGTTGAAATTAGATAAGTAGGAAATGAGAGACTAACACAATCTGATAGGAGTTCCAAAGCACAGAGTAGGAATGGTAGGCTTTTGTTGGGTCAAACCAAAGATAAATCCTTTGTTCTCTATCACCCTTTCCTACAGTGAACACATTTGTCTGTAAAATGTATAGCTGGCCCATTCTATTCCCCAAGAACTCAAAATCTATCTCGTCATGCTCCAAATTTTGAGAAGATAACTGTAATGCAAGAGATCAATTAAACAAATTTTAAGCTTTACTTGCAAGGAGTCAAGTTGTATCAATCTAGCAGTGGGGCAAAAATTATGCTCACATAGATAGCAGTAATAGTTCCAACATAGTCTCTAGAAACTAGCTCTACTTGCTTATTAAAATGTTCAAACAAGTAGGATCCTTTTGACTGGAAACCAGTACCAATATATTTGTCAAGGTAAAGCTCAATCTAGTAGCCTCCATTGTAGCACTTAATGTGATCAAAAACCCATGTAGGCACATAGTTTCTCTCGAATGGAGCTGCTATTGGCCTTCTAGGTGGTACTGACTGTAACACCCCAAACCCGGCCCAAACGTTATGGCCGAATCTGACGTGCCACATTGAAGTTAAAAATCCATGTTTCGTTTTAGTGCTTTAAAAACTGACTTTTGTTAAGCTAACAAACTGAATGGGAGTTGGGCACCAGGTAGGAATCTGTAATAGAGGAGGTGAGCCATGAAGGCTACTTAAGTACCAAGCTCTTCGATTGGATCCAATCCTAGACATGCCCACAACCATTGCCACACTTTGGTGCTAGGTTAGTTTTGAAAAAAATGAGTTGCAATCCATTTAAGTCGATATTTTTGATAAATCGATTAATTGTATCGTTGCGTTTATTTTGGAAACAATTATCATTTTGGAAATGCGCCCTAGGTCTAACTCATATTGTTATCAGAAACATATAGGGTATAAAATAAAATAATCCCAGAAAAATAATTAAAATGGCCTTATTACAACCCAAAACCAAATAATAATATTAATAAGATAAAACTTATAAAGAAATAAATCAGCTACTTATTGCAATTTAAAGAACCAGAAACAGTAGTGTGGCCATCTCTGAGTCCCTCGTAGCTCCAAACCATCTAAGCTTAGGGATTACCTGCACAGTTAGAAACGGGGTGAGTTTACAAAAACTCAGTGTGTAATCCCAATAACAAACAAACAGTGAAAACACAGTGTCAGTACAATCTGGGCCAAAGCCCTATTTAGTCTTGGCATATACTGGGCCGAAGCATTTCGTTTAATGGTTACTGGGCCAAAGCCTTTTCATAAATCATATCACTGGGCCGAAGCCTTATCATAAATCATATCACTGGGCCGAAGCCTTTTCATAAATCATATCACTGGGCAGAAGCCTTTACTGTAAACGATATGGCCCTTAGGCCCATTTCAATATCACATGTAATGTCAATGGATGTATGCAAGCCCATTTGGGGAGACTACTCGACCCACCATCTGCTACTCTCCACCTGTACCAACCAACACACCATGTGGGGAATGATTCAACCCACCCAACCAACACACCACTGGCAGCATAGTTGCTTTATCATATATCTAGAGGCCTAGCCTCTTTTAATAACTGGGGCAAAGCCCTTTTTGGTAAACTGGGGCAAAGCCCTTTTCGGTAAACTGGGGCATAGCCCTTTTAGCACTTCCTCCATTTATAAAACCCAACCCATGCAACATGTCATGTATGCAGAATGTCATGCCCATATTTGAATCAAACAATCACAGTCAATTCATTCATATCACCAACATATATTCACAATCAAATCCGTCAACCACACAGTCCAAGTCAGTCACTTGCCCACAAGGGCAAAACAGTTATTTTTCACATTATAAGGGTAATTTGGTAATTTTACCAAATATCAGGGTTTTCCATGTTCATCAACAATTATCAAAATTTTTGAGTGTTTAAACAATGATCTTTAACCCACTTTATCAAACTCGGGCTTTTGGGCCCAAAACCTCTAATGGGCCCTACGAATGCCGATTTAGCCCATTAAGCCCACATGATCCAAATTTTACAACAGTACTAACCGTGTTAACATGCAACTTTTCCAGATTCCATTTTCTATCAGTTTTACCCAAATGGGCCCGAAGCCCATTGGGCCCGATTTTAGCCCATTGAGGCCCAACTTACCATCATGCACAAAATTGCGCTCTTACCTACTCCATCGATCCAAAAACTAATCATATCGTATCTATCGCATCTTTAAGCAAAGGCAAAATCACAAGTTCCCGAAATGCCAAACTTTTAGCATTTCGGCTTTTCGGCGAATATTAATCTAAGCTACTGCGAGGGTTATTACACAACTGTTATGGGTTGAAGTTGAAACGTTTCCAAAATCAATCACCTACGATAACCACCACCTATCACTCAAACTTAACTAATCCAATATCAATATATGTAAATCCTAAGCACATCAGTCATACAGAACTAAGGGCATATTCGTCATTTTACCATACAGGGGTATTACGGTCACTTTACCCTACAGGGGCTTACGGTCTTTTTACCTATTAGGGGTATTTTAGTCATTTCATCCTACAAGGGTATTTTGGTAAATCTACTAACCAAGGGTATTTCAATAATTTTGTAAACCAATGGTATTTCTATAATTTTTAGAAAGTCAAGGGTATTTCTGTAATTTTGTAAATCAGGGATATTTTGGTAATTTTACAAATTGAGGGTATTTCGGTAATTTCAAAAACTAATGGTATTTTGGTAATTTTACAAACTAGGGGTATTTTGGTAATTCTACCCTATAAGGGTATTTCAGTAATTTCATAATCGAGGGTAAAACGGTAATTTCACAATCGAGGGTAAAACAGTAATTCTGTAAATCAAGGGTAAAATAGTAATTCTATAAATCGAGGGTAGTTTGGTAATTTTACAAGTTGAGGGCATTTCTATAATTTGGTAAACTAAAGTATTCTAAACAGGGATAACAATACGAATAGCCCTAAAGCCCATTCTTAGCCCAAATGGGCCCACACGCTCATGTGGCCCTTTTAGCTCAAATCTAGCCACAAATATGAGATTCACCTAGCCTAGTCCAATATTTACTACACAATCAAACAACTTATCCAATTGGGCCCGTAGGCCCATTGGGCCCACATAGCCCCTTTCGGCCCATCGCGGCCCGAAGTAGCTATTCTACAGCTAAAGTAGTGAGAAATACACACCTGATAGGAGACTGGAGTTAATCCACACTCCGAGCACTCTTAGCTAATGCCCAACCCAAACGAGCACGCCATACAACGAAAGGGTTCAGCCAAGAAAGGTACCTTTACTCTCCTCATGGTTCCCTCTATTTAAAGCCAGCTTCGCATCCACTCTTAAGTTAGCTTCCCGATGTGGGATCCTTCCAACATCAGAGTTTAAATTCAACACCAACTCTTGCCACCCCCTGTTAGCAAAATAAATGCTCCTTGCTTGCCATGGGATTCGAACCCATGCCTCCTCTCAGATGCTCCACACGCTACTTGCGACTAAGCCACAAGGCTTTTTGTGTCATATTTTATGCCCAATTAATTATAAGGTCTAAAGGCCAAAGTCCAGGTTCCCTTAAAAAAAACCAAAATAAATTGCAAGAGCCAAGGCTTGAACACAGGCTCCCATACAACCTTAATGACGCCACAACCACTAGACTACAAGCTTCCTTGTGTCATTTATTTAACACAATAATTTAAAAGCCCTCATCCAAGCATCCAGGTTTTTTTTCCTCTTAATACCAAAATTTTTGCTAAAGCCCAAGTTTGAACCCAAGATTTCTCTAACACTTCTCAAGGCCATTAACCACCAAAGCGGACATTTAATTATGTTATTTCATTGCACAATTAAATACTTATATACAACCTCCTTACGGACCCGCACTCAAGGCCCAATACTTCTAAGCCCAAATTCGGGGTGTTACACTGACATTGTTCCAAAGGCCATAAACAAAAAACCCAGCAAAAGAATCCAAATTGGTGAAGACATGCTTCTGCACAACATCAATCTAACATTTAGATAAAACCAATATAAAAAAGAATAAAAGATAGAAAAAAGAACTTAGAGGTCTTGCATACCCAAATGAACAAGGGAAGTAATGTGATGGTCTGAGTTGAAGTATGAAGGAAACTAACCCAAGGTTGAGGCTTTATAGAGCATTTGGTTTCAATGATTGTGGTTGTTCTTGTATTATTGTAACAACCCATTTTTTAGTGAAATCAGAAGAGTGGTTTCAGGACCACAAATTCAACCCAAAAATAAGGTTTATTTTTACTTCATTACATGGTCCATATTATAATAGGCATGTCATGTGAAAATGTTGATAGTAAAATTTTATATATTAAGTGCTTAATCACGAGAAGGACTAAATCACATAAAATGCGAAAGTTGAATTCTAGTAGCTATAAGGATTAAATAGCTATGAAATTAAAATCTAGAGGTCCTTGTATGGTAATTAGACCATTAAAGAAACTTATGTAGTTTCTTAGTGACTCATCCATAGAAAAATTAAAAAAGGTCAACGACTAAATTGGAATTTGAAACAATTAAATTAATTAAAAGATGATAAAAGAAAATATTATCTTATTTTCATCATCTTCAACCTAAAAACACATGGAAACCTTAGGTGAGAGAAAAGAAACTTTCAAGGCCTAATTAGATAAGTTTCATTGTCCCATTTTTAGTAATTTTGGAATTTTTAAAATTGGGATAGCATAATCTCTCTATTTGAGGGATTAATTTGAAACGTTATCAAGGTATGAAAAATGGGTCATGGATGTATATGCTGGAAATTAGAAATTTATGGTAGAAAATGAAAGATTATTGATAGATAAACATCTTTTACAAAGTGATTTTTGATGAAAACATGATTTAGAGACTAAAATGAAAAGTTGTAAAATTTGATGAAAAATTCTAAATTTTTATGAATACATGTGCTGGGAAATTTGTAATGGGGCTTTGGATAGGCTTGGAATAGGGAGTAATTTGCACAAGTTTCATTTTTCGGGCCTAGGGACAAAATCATAATTTAAGGAAAAGTTAGAGGCAAAATGGTAATTTTGCCTAGGACGTAAATTGAGTCCATTTGAATATGAAATGTGTGAAATTGATGGTTAAATTCATTTATATAGATCTGGACAACACGAATTTGAGGTTAGATCAAGGAAAAGAAAAGGTTTAGGATTAGTAGATTTTATATGCGAACAAGTGTCAAGGTAAGTTTGTGTAACTTAATCGGGTATGTAATTATGTTAATTAAATATTATGTTTGTATGTAATGTGATATATGTTGATGTGCTTTACTTGTATGCTATAATGGAAAAAAGTGATATATGCTTGAAATAGTGATAAAGGGTTAAGTCCTGATTGAATATAAATTCCGATGATTATATGCACTTTCCCAAAACTAATAGGTCCTGCATTTGTTGCACACAGGATTTAGCTCAGATGAGTAATCCCATTGACCTTGTTATAGAAAGGATTTAGGTCGGACGAGTAATCCTGATATAATACCTCTTGAGCATGCATTATCATTAAGGTTTAGGCTGAACTGGTAATCTTAATCGAACTCCTCTGAGCTTACGTTATATAAAGGATTTAGCCTGGATTGGTAATCCTGATATTCAATAAGTGGCTCGAGAGAGTGGTTTTTGGTTAAGTGCCCTAAGGGGTACCTTTGAGTAAGGAATTAACAGATTATTGAACCGAACACTTCGGGTGTACTACTTAAGCATCCATCGAAATTCAATGATTCAACGAACATAAAACTCTTGACATGACATGTGAACTTTGAGAAGATTGATAATGTCTTGAAAAAGTATGGCATCATGAGCATATCTATATTACTTGATTGATATGAAAATTTTGGTGACTAACATGTTTGGTTGAATGTATGTGATTAGGAAATTTAGCCAAATGGATGGAAACATAACATTGTATGCCTAGATTTAATAAGCAAGATTATTATACGAACTTACTAAGAATGTAATGCTTACTCCGTTTTATTTTCCCCTGTTTTATAGTGTTCGGAAGCTCGCAAGGGTAAGAGATCACTGGAGCATTGTCACACTATCAAGTAGCTATTTTTGGTATAAATAGTGAAATCATTTTGGTATAATGTCATATATAGGACAATTTGGCCAATAGTAGCTTGAAATGTTATTCTGTAACCTAGCCATTGGAATGGCTAGTAATGATTCATTTTCGTATGACTAAGTAGATTTTTATGATATATATATACACATTTGTTATAAGAATATGTGATAAATGTTGTGAATGCCTAAGTTAAACTAAGGTAAGGTTGTAATCATGTATGCTTGTGATACGCCTTGTGATTGCTGAAATTTGCTTAGGTTGAATGTTTGTACTGGTTGGTATTGGATGTGTCTTTCAAGTGCAAGTCTTGGGTGAAATTTTGGGTGAGAAATAAAACTAGGAATGGCTTCATTCTGTCCACACGGGTGTGTGTCTGGACCATGTGTGACACATGGCCTGGTAACATGGGCATGTGGTTAGGCCGTGTGTAGCCTGCACCTTAACTTTTGAGAAATAGAATTCTCAGAATTGAGCACATAGGCAAAGACACAGGCGTGCGTCTCAGCCATGTGTGCCACACGACCTAGAACACGAGCGTATATCCTGGTCGTGTGAAACCTATACCTAATTTTGAATTTAATTCATTAACCACACGGCCTAGCACATGGGCGTGTGGCACGGCCGTGTGCGCAAGTTAGAGAGTTACACGGGGTCGAACACGGCCTCCAACACGGGCGTGTCCCTTGGACAACACGGGTGTGTGAGCCCTCCACCTTGAAAAAAATTAATTTTACGAAAATTTCTTAGAGGTCCCGATTAATAGCCGATTCGATTCTAATGCTCGTATTAGGCCTCGAGGGCACAACCAAGGGATGTTATGGATGATCTCGAAAAATAAATAGTAATTTACATAGATTAATTGAAAAATGTTATGAATGTTCTAGTAATGCTCTAAAACCCTGTTCTGACGATGGATATGGGTTAGGGGTGTTACATTTAATGGTATCAGAGCTACAATTTAGCCAATTCTAGGATTTGACATAGCAAACACGAGTTTAGCTTTACATGCCATTACATAAATTGTGATAGTGCGATGATTCCTGGTCATTTTAAATGTGTTTTCATATAGTAATGACATCCAACCGAGCTAGAGTTGAATCCAAGGAAGCTGAGAGCAATGCTTCAGCTTCAGTACAAAGAGTTGCATCTGCATCTGGTAGTGAAAGGCCCGTGTCTAAGGGCCAAAGTGAGGAGGCAAAACAAGCCTTCTTTCAAATGATGAATGAATGGTTTACACAGTACCTGAGAACAAACCCTGCTGTACAACGACCTCCCTCACTTGCTCTCCAATCGATTCCTGAGTTACCACAAGGTGCCAAACCTATTAGAATTGGTAAGGCTCTAATAGATAAAACTGCAAACATGGGGTGAGGGAATTTAGAGCTACCGCAGATAATGATCCGGAAAGGGCTGAGTTTTAGTTAGAAAACGCTATCTGGGTTTTTGATGAACTATCCTACACACCTGTAGAATGTCTGAAATGTGTAGTATCCCTACTTAAAGATACAACTTATCATTGGTGGAATACCATAACTTCAGTGGTACCGAGAGAGAATGTTACATGGGAATTCTTCCAAGCTGAATTCAGGAAGAAGTATGTGAGTCAGATATTTATGAATCAGAAAAAGAAAGAATTTCTAGAGCTCAAACAAGGAAACATGATTGTATCCGAATATGAACGAGAATTTGTTCAATTGAGAAAGTATGCCAGAAAATAGGTTCTAACTGAGGTTGAAATGTGTAGATACTGTAACGCCCCAAACCCGAGACCGTCGCCAGAGTCGAGCACGAGGTGTTAACGGACTTAATTCATTAATTAAACAGCTCAAATAATTTATTTTAGAACTTCCAGACAAGTTGGCTAACTACGTCACAGTCGCTTAAAAATTCATATCTCGAGTTACAAAACTCGAAATCCAATTCCGTAAATTTTCCCTGAAACTACACTCATATATCTATCAACTAAAGTTTTTCTAGAATTTTTGGTCGGGCCAAATAGTAAGTTTATTAGTTAAAGTCTCCCCTATTTCAGGGTTTGACTACTCTAATCCCTGTGTATTACGAATTAAATATATCCCTGTACAGTGTTTCAATTATTATGACGTTTCTTTCTTATAAAACTAGACTCAATAAGGAATCTTGTCATGTAAAGTATGACTTCTAATTATCTTTGTACAATTTTTGGTGAATTTCCAAAGTCAGAACAGGGGATCCAGAAATCGCTCTAGCCCTATTTCACAAAAATTTAAATATCTCATAAAATATAACTCATATACCTGTTTTATTCCATCCATATGAAAATAGAGTCATCAAGATTTAATTCTATATCTCATTCACTATCTAAATCCATTTCTACTATTTTTAGTGATTTTCCAAATTCACGTCATTATTGCTGTCCGATACTGTTTTAAAGCTAATTTCACCTTTTTCATGATTTCCATGGAATAACTAGCATTTAGGCATACATAACACCAAACATGTCCTTGATTAGCCATTCCAATAGCTAATCATTATCAAGCATTTACATACCATTCATCAGCCATATCATAAGATCATACACACAAAATGGCTACGATGCTATACATGTCATACTCAAAATGAAACGACTAGCTATACCAAAATAATCCTCGTGATAGTGTGTCCGGACCTACGACGTACTTTACGATCCCTGAGTTAGCTTGAAAAAACTATAAAAAGAAGGAAAATAAAGGGGGTAAGCATTAAGCTTAGTAAGTTTGCATGCAAATAAATAACAACATTCATAAAAATTATCTTACTACTTGGCATGATACTACTTAATGCAACTTCATTAATTGTCATAGACATATTTTAAACTTCTTCACTTACTCACTTACTTAAATACTTACTTACTTAATCAAATTTATTAATACATTTTACTTACCTTTTTCCTTATCAGGCATACAATAACATTATGTACTTACCTTTGCTCTTCTAGCATGAACTTGTCTTACCTTTTTAGTATAACTCGTCTTACCTTACCTTGATATTCTCTTTAAATTTTCCCGTTGAACCACTTGGAATACTAAGGATACGCGGGTACCTTACCATTGCCATGACTTGTCATGGTCTTACATGGTATCCTTTTGAAACTTACCATTGCCATGTCTTGATATGGTCTTACATGGTATCCTTGCCTTATGAACTCAGCAATGCCATGCCTTGGCATTGTCTTACATGGGACCTTTGCCTTATAGTAACTTATCAATGCCATGTCTTGACATGGTCTTACATGATTTCCTTTCCTTAGAAACCTTACCAATTGCCATGCCTTGGCATGGTCTTACATGGTATCCTTAAACCCTAATGTCATGACATTTGTATCCTACACATTCCTAAGGTTCAATCGGGACTTTCTGAAATTACTTCTCCGTCAATTCATGCTTGAGTCTTCTTTGAATGATTTCATAAAATAAATATACACATGCTGGAAATTAACAAAATTAACATGAAATAATAGAATATTGCATTTATTTACCGCAAACTTACCTCGAAACAAAATACGATCAACTATATCGATTTAGTCCACTATCTTTTTCTTTCCCCGGTCTAACTCCTCAATGAGTTTAGTTTCAAATAAAATAAACTATAACATCATATGAGTTATGTACGAAGAGAAAATTTATTTGTAGTGAAGAGTAGTCAGGGTAGTTGAGCAGTGAAACAGTGGTAACTTAAATGAATAAACTGTACTAATTGGCTAGACCGAAAATTCTGAAAATTTTATGGTAAGAATATACGTGAATCTAGTTTCAAGAAAAATTAGTGGTGTGTAATTTGGAGTTTTTTAGCTCCAGAAATAAATAATTTAGCTTCTGGTACTCTGCGAGACAGCTTATTTTGAAACTGTTTATAATTGTAATAGTGAAAGTATGTGTGTTTGTGATGGTAATGTTCGGGAACATATTGTGACTTTGTTTAATGTATGATAATGTATTGTTTATTAATATTTACATATAAGCTATAATGCTTACTCCCTTCCTTTCCTTTTTCCTATAGTGTCGCAGATGTTAGCTTGAGTTGGAGGTCGCCGGAGGTTAAATCACACTATCAAACTATTGATCGATATATAAAGGTTTTAAAGTATTTTTAAGTCTTTGGCATGTATGGGGACCCATTTAATTATTATTAAGTTGCTAGGAGTTGGCCTAAAATACTGACCCATGTTATTTGAAGGTCTCTATTGTATAAAGTCATTTAATGTAGACAGTCTTGAATATGTTTGAAAAGTTTAAAATTGATGAAATTTTATGTCTCGATTTTAAATGATTACAAGACTGAAGTCCAGTAATACCTCGTACCCTGTTCCGATGTCGGATACGAGTAAGGGGTGTTACATAGAACACAGACGTGTGTCCTGGCCATGTGAAACCTGCACCTAATTTCGAATTGAATTAATTAACCATACGGCCTAGCACATGGTCGTGTGGCATGGACGTGTGTGCAAGTTAGAGAGTTACACGAGGTCGAACACGGCCTCCAACACGGGCATGTCCCAGGGTCACACGGGCGTGTCCCTTGGACCACATGGGCGTTTGAGCACTGCACATTGAATTTTTTTTTTGTAATTTTGTGAAAATTTCTTAGAGTTACCGATTAAGTCCCGATTCGATTCTAATGCTCGTATTGGGCCTCAAGGGCCCGATCAAGGGACTTTATGGATGATCTCGGTAAATGAATAGTAATTTATGTAGATTAATTGAAAAATGTTCTGAATATTCTGGTAATGCTCTGAAACTCTGTTCCAACAACGGATATGATTTAGGAGTGTTACAATTATAATTGAAATGACAATACATATACAACTAATATAATACAATATATTTATTTTGTATGAAAAAAATCATATTATGTAATAATTTGAATATATATGATATATTATTTATTTATATTATAATATTAGAGAATAGTTTGGTTGGTATCATAATTATTATAATATTTTAAAATATTTGAGTTCAAATAAATTTTCTTTGTAATCTCTCCCCTTTTAATAATGAAAAATTACAAACTTATTTAAGAATTACATAAAATATATTATATATTAATTATAATTTAATTTCTCAATTATTAATCAGATTAATATTTTATATTAAGTGCGCATTAATGATTGGATCCCTGAACGTATTCATGGATCTTTCGAAATAGCTAATAAAAATAAAATTGATCTCATAAATCAACCGGTCTGTCATCTACATTTAATGGGATCAATCCAAAGCCATTAACATGATTTCTCCTACACCTGTCAGCTCTGTTATTGGGCCTTTTATTTTATTTTCATTATATAGTAAACGGCTTCCGATTGGCTTGCCAAAAAATCAACTAAAATTAATAGCGTAAACTAAATTTATTTTACGAAATTAAGGTAGCCAAAGGATTTTAATAAGGTTTTATCATTTTGTGTAGGATACATATGTATTCTAGCTGTAAAAATATAATTAAATAATTCTTTAAAAAAATTTTGTTATTTACATCTCTTTCGGTAGAGAGTATTGGAGGTTGAAAATTTTGCTTGTAGAGCAGGGTTGATGTAATAGCTCAAATTTTGGTGAAATCGGAACAATGGTTTTGAAACCACAAATTCAAGCCGAAAATAAAATTTATATTTATTTTATTATATGATCCGTATTATATTAGAAATGTCATATGAAAATTTTGATAAGAAAATTTTACCGATTATTTGTTTAATTATGGGAAGGACCAAATCGCATAAAATGCAAAAGTTAAATTCTAGTAGCTAGAAAGGATTAAATAGCTATGGAATTCAAAACTTGAGGTCTTTATATGTAATTAGACCATTAATGAAAAGTTAGTAGATATTTTTGGAGGATTCATCCATGGAAAATTAGAAAAAGGCTAAGAACTAAATTGAAAATAAAAATTATTAAAAAGAAATAAAAATCATTTTTATCATCTTCTTCCCCAAAAATAATGCATGGAAACCTTATGAGAGAGAGAAGAAACTTTCTTGGCCAAATTGGGTAAGTTTCCTTGGCCCGTTTTTAGTAATTTTGATATTTTTGAAACTGGGACAATTTAATCTATCTATTTGGGGGATCAATTCGAGAAGTTATCAAAGTATGGAAAATGGGTCATGGATGTATATATTGAAAATTAGAAATTTATGCTAGAAAAAAAAACAGTTTGTTGATAGATAAACAACTTTTATAAAGGGATTTTTATGAAAACACGATTTAGAGACTAGAATGTAAAGTTGTGAAATTTGATGAAAAATTCCAAATTTTTATGAATACATGTGCTGTAAATTTTGTAATGGGATTTTGGTTAGGCTTGGAACAGGGAGTAATGTAACACCTGTTACCTGTATTCAATGCCGGAACAGGGTATGAGGCATTACCGGACTTAAACACAAGCAAACAAACAAACTCGAGACGTAAATTTCCATCCAAATTTAAAACATTTCATATGCATTCATATTGTCCCTAAAACAAGCCTATGAGGTCCAAAACATATATTGGAAGCGGTTCGAGACTAAACCGAGAGCTTTAAAAAATTTCACAACAGTTAGAAAATTTTTCATGTTTTAAGAGCCACACGACACGCAAGTGTGGGCAGACCATGCGGACGCACACATCCGTGTCCTTAACCCGTGTAACTTTCTGTTTGTCACCCAAGGATAAATTGAAGTCAAACGGCCAAGTCACACGCTCGTGTGCTAGGCCGTGTAGTCGTTTTAATTTTCATAATTTTTCGTAAAATAGGTGCAGGGGACACACAGCCGAAACAAACACCCATGGCGCAAGCTGTGTGTCACACACGACCTAGACACACGCCCTTGTGTCTACCGATGTGGACAAAAAATTAGGCTATTTACCAAGCCATTCTGTCACCCTTCCAAGCACAAACCTACATATCAACATATAACATCAATCCAAGCATATACATACAACAAATCAGCCACAGCCAAAACATCCACCCATCATTTACATGCTATTAACTGTCACATACACATTCCACATCCATGAAAAACATCAACATATGCATATATATTTAAACCAATATTAGCCAATTTCAATGGCCATTTACAAAATGAATTATTAACCAACACAAGCCAACACATTTGGCCAAACCAAATGCACATAACAAAAAGACCAAGTCCCTATAAATGCCATAACTCAAAACATTAAAAATCATTGGTACCCAAAATGTTAAGTTGATAGTGTGAATGGATCTCCGACAGTCTCCGATCCCCGAGCTAGCTTGGTGACACTATAAGACAAGGGAAAAGAAAAAAGGAGTAAGCTATAAAGCTTAGTAAGTTCCTATGCAAATAATAGGCATCATAATCACACCTTAACATACAATATACATGAAGTAAATTTAACATAAATATCATTATAACTTTCATAATCAAACTTGTTCATTCACAACCTTACCAAGGGTTCATCACATATCGAGCTCATTATTCAATGAGTTTTATGTATGTACTTGTACCAACACGCAACATAACATAACCTTTCATAGCATTGACATTCTCGTTGAATTTCCCGTTAAACCACTTGAAATATTAAAGGATACTCAGGAGTCTCGCACATACAATACCATACCAATGCCTTATCCTAGATATGGTCTTACATGGGATCTCATATCGATGCCAATAGCCCAACTATGGTCTTAAACAAGGTCTGGTATCGATGCCATATCCCAGATATGGTCTTAAATGTAACCTTGGTAACCCTAATGTCATGACATTCGTGTACTAACTATTCCTAAAGTTCAACTGAGATTTCTCACTTGTCAAACTTTATCGATTTCATTCAAGAGCAATTCACAATTCACAATTCATACAATATTAAAGCAATTAAAACATAAATAACAATGGATTATTTACATACGAGCTTACTTCGGTACAAAAATAGCAGAAATGGATCTAATTGTCAATTACGTCGTTTTTTCCCTGATCAAGGTCCGAACCTCGTCTTTCTTGATCTATAATAGAAAATTTAACTTATTTAATTATCACATTGTCCAATTCAATTAGAAAATCAACTATGGCAAAATTACCGTTTTGCCAATAACTTTTCACATTTTTACAAATTAGTCCTTAGGCTCGTAAATTGAAATGTATTCAATTCCTTTGTTACCCAAGCCTAGATGAACCATATACATACTCATATTAGCCTTTATTTTTCATCAAATCACATCTTTACTACACATTTTATAACTTTTTACAAATAGGTCAGTTTAGGCATTTCCATAAAAAATCACTTAGTAAAAGTTGTTTATTACACATCAAAATTTCATTTTCTACCCTAAAACATCAAAACACATGCATGTCATACATGGGTAAAATTTTAAACATGAACCCTACTTCAAAACAATAGTAGAAATAGAAAGATCGGGTGAATACGACTTCAAAAACATAAAGAGCATTAAAAACAGGGTTAGGATGTATTTACAATCAAGCTTGAAAGATGAAAAAACCCTAGCTATGGTGTTCTTCCAAGTTTTGGCCAAGGTTGAAGAAAGATGAGAAAATTTTGGCTTTATTTTCCCTTTTTATTCTTTTATTAACCAAATAACCAAAATGCCCTTTTCCCAAATCATTAAAATTCTCTTACCTCATGTCTATTTTTGTCCACTAACTTAACAAATTGTCTAACTATGATATAAGGACCTCTAATTTAAAATCCCATAGCAATTGGACACCTTTAACATGTAGAACTCAACTTTTGCACTTATTACAATTTAGTCTTTTTGACTAAATTGAGTGCTCAAACGTGAAAATTTTCGAACGGAATTTTCATGAAATCATTCCATGAAACTGTACACTATAAAAATATAATAAAAATAAAATTTTCTATGTCAGATTGTGGTCCCAAAACCACTGTTCTGACTAGCCCCAAAATCTGGCTGTTACAACTTTCCTACCATTAGGGATTTTCGTCCCCGAAAATCTTACCTAAAATAGGTTCGGGTCCTATTTTCTCATAGGCTCCTCATGTTCCCACATAGCGTCTTCGACTCCATGTCGTTGCCATAAAACTTTCACTAGGGCTCTACTTTTATTTCTCAACTATTTAACTTCCCGACCTAAAATCTTAATTGGTTCTTCACCATACGTAATATCCGGTTGAATCTCAATTTCTGATGGAGAAATAACATGTAAAGGATCGAAATGATATCGTCGCAACATCGACACATGAAACACATTATGAATTCTTTCTAACTCTGTCGGTAAAGCTAACCAATATGCCACTGGCCCTATTCTTTCAATAACTTCATACAGCCCAATGAAACGTGGACTTAACTTGCCTTTACGACCAAATCTGAGGATTTTCTTCCACCATGATACTTTCTGTAACACCCCTTACCCGTATTCGACTTCAAAACAGGGTACAAGGCATTACCAGATTTAAAATCAAACAAACATTCAAAACCAAGACATGAATTCCCACTCAAATTTAAAACTTTTCGAAAACATTCATATCGTCCCTCAAACGAGCCTACGAGGTCCAAAACATGCATTAGGAGTGGTTCAGGATTAAATTGAGAACTTTAGAAAATTTCCCAACACTTAGAAAATTTTTCATCAAAACAGGGGTCACACGCCCGTGTGGCTTTGGGACACGCCCGTGTGGGCACAGACGCCGTGTCCCTAATCCGTGTAACTCTTTGTTTATGACGCCATCAACAAATTGAAGTCACACGGCCAAGTCACACGCCCTTGTGCTTAGGCCGTGTGGGCGATTTAATTTTCATAATTTTTCATAAAATAGGTGCAAACTTCACACGCCCTGGGCGCAGGCCTATGTCCCTGGGTCGTGTCCTTCAAACGGCTGAGACACACGATATCCCAGATATGGTCTTACATGGGATCTCATATCAATGCCAATAGCCTATCTATGGTCTTACACGAAATCTCGTATCGGTGCCATATCCCAAATATGGTCTTACACGTAAACTCAAATAACCCTAATGTCATGACATTCGTGTCCTATCTATTCCTAAGGTTCAACTGGGATATTTCTCACTTGTCGAAACTTTGTCTAATTCATTCAAAGAGCAATTCAAAATTCATACAGTAATAACACAATTAAAGCATAAATAATAATGCATTGCTTACATACGAACTTACCTCAGTACAAAAATAGGAGAAATGGATTTAATCGTTAAACACCTTATTCTTTCCCCGATCAAGGTCCAAACTTCCTTTTTTTTAATCTATAATAACAAATTTGCTTATTTAATATTCACATTACTCAAATTGTTCCAAACATCTCATTATGGTAAAATTACCTTTTTGCCCCTAAAGTTTTACATTTTTACAAATTAGTCCTTAGGCTTGTAAAATAAAATGCACTTAATTTCTTTGTTACCCAAGCCTAGTCAAACCATAAACATGCTCATATCAGCCCAAATTTTTCATCAAATTAGATTTTTACTACCCATTTTATAATTTTTTTACAAATAGGCCCATTTTAGGTATTTTCATGAAAAATCACTTAGTAAAAGTTGTTTATCACACCTTAAACATACAATATCTTCCATCAAACATCAAAATACATGCATGTCACACATCGGTAAATTTTTAAACATGAACCCTACTTCAAAATAATGGTAAAAATAGGTAAATCAGGTTACAAGGACTTCAAAAATGTAAAGAACATTAAAAAAGGGCTAGAATGCAGTTACTATCAAGCTTGAAAGTTGAGGAAACCCTAGCTAAGGTGTCCTTATGAAATTCAACCAAGGTAGAAGATGATGGAAAAAATTTTGACTTGATTTTCCTTTCTATTCTTTTATTTACCAAATGACCAAAATGCCCATATTGCCAAACTTTAAAATTTTATCTCACCATGTCCATTTTCGTCCACTAACTTAACAAATGGTCTAATTATCATATAAGGACCTCTAATTTAAAATATCATAGCAATTGGACACCTCTGGCATTTAGAACTCAACTTTCTCACTTTTTACAATTTAGTCTTTTTTACTAAATTGAGTGCCCAAACGTCAAAATTTTTGAACGAAATTTTCACGAAATTATTCTTTGAAACTATAGACCATAATATAATAAAATCAAATTTTCTTATGTCGGATTTGTGGTCCCAAAACCACTGTTCTGATTGGCCCCAAAATCGAGGCTGTTACACTTTCAAAAATACTTTATCACCAACTTGAAACTCAATCTCTTTTCTTTTCATATCTGCATACGACTTTTGTCGATCTGAAGCGGCTTTCAAGAAATCACGAATCACCTTCACTTTTTCTTCAGTTTCTCTAACCAAGTCAACCTCCTGAATCTGTTTCTCACTTAGCTTGGTCCAATACAAAGGTGTTTGGCACGTGCGGCCATAAAATGCCTCACAAGGTGCCATCTTTATACTCGACTAAAAACTATTGTTATAAGCAAACTCGACTAATGGTAGATATTTCTCCCAACTACCGTCGAATTCTAGAACATAGCATCGGAGCATATCTTCATGTACCTGAATTGTTCTTTCAAACTGACCATCGATTTGCCGATGAAATGCGGTACTAAAGTTCAACTTTGTACCCAAAGCCTCTTGTAACTTCTTCCAAAATCTTGAAGTCAACCTCGAATCTCTATCTGAAATAATAGACATAGGCTCTCCGTGCAATCTTACAATCTCTGAAATGTACAATTCAGCTAGCTTATCATGTGAATATTTAGTACGTACCAGTATAAAATGAGTAGATTTCACCAATCTGTCTACCACAACCCATACAACATATTTCTTTTTCAGAGTCAAAGGCAAACCAGTTACGAAATCCATCGTAATCCTATCCCATTTCCACTTGAGTACCATCACTGGCTAAAGCAAACCTGAAGGCACTTGGTGTTCGGCCTTCACTTATTGACAGATCAAACATCTCGAAACAAACTTAGAAATATTTTGTTTCATACCTAACCACCAGTACAATTTCTTCAAATTGTTTTACATTTTTGTACTGCCCGGATGCACAGATAAACAACCATTATGCGTTTCATGAAGAATTTTTTGAATAAGTTCATCATTTTTCAGTACACAAACTCTACCTCGAAACATCAAACAATTATCAGATCTGACATGAAAATCTGAATCACTAACCAATTCATAATGAACTCTCTCGGCTTGCAAATCACTGTCACATTTTTGAGCTTCACAGATTTGTTGAAGAAATAATGGTTTAGATCTCAACTCGGCTAGGATTGAATCATTATCAGACAAGATCAAGCGTGTATTCATCGCTCTCAAAGTAAACAAAGACTTTCTACTCAACGCATCTGTGACTACATTGGCCTTGCCCGGGTGATAATCAATGACTAGTTCATAATCTTTCAGTAACTCGAGCCATCTCCATTGCCGTAAGTTTAAATATTTTTGAGCCATCAAGTATTTCAAACTCTTATGATCGGAAAGACATGACATTTCTCACCGTACAAATGATGTCTCCAAATTTTCAGAGCAAACACAATAGCAGCTAATTCCAAATCATGCATTGGATAATTCTTCTCATGTAGTTTCAGCTGTCTCGAGGCATAAGCTATCACTTTGCCTTCTTGCATTAACACACATCCTAATCCATTCAGTGATGTGTCGCTATAAATCACACTCTTTTCCCGATTCAGGTTGGACTAAAACCGGCGCCTCAATCAATAATGCCTTCAACTTCTCAAAACTTTGCTGACATTTTTCAAACCATTCAAACATAGCATCTTTTTGCAATAACTTTGTCATTGGAGTTGCAATCATAAAAAATCCTTTAACAAATCGTCGGTAATAACTAGCTAAGCCTAAAAAGCTTCTGAACTCAGACACATTTCTTGGTGATTTCCAATCAACAATTGCCGAAATTTTGCTTGGATCAACTCAAATACCATCATCTGAAATGATATGTCCCAAAAATATGACCTCTCGAATCCAAAACTCACTTTTACTAAATTTAGCAAATAACTTTTTATCTCTCAAAGTCTACAGTACCATCCTCAAGTGCTCCGCATGCTCGGACTCGTCTCAAGAATAAATTAGAATATCATCAATAAACACAACCACAAACTTGTCCAAATATGATCAGAAAATTCTATTCATCAAGTCTATAAAAGTAGCAGGTGCATTTGTTAATCCGAAAGGCATAACAAGGAATTCATAGTGTCCATACCTCATTTTGAAAGCAATCTTAGGTACATCCGACTTTTTAACTCTAAACTGGTAGTAGCCGGATCTCAAATCAATCTTCGACAATACTATTTCCCCTCTCAACTGATCAAATAGGTCATCTATCCTCAAAAAAGGATACTTGTTCTTTATAGTCACCTTGTTGAGCTATCGATAATCAATACAAAGTCTCATAGATTCATTTTTCTTCTTTACAAATAACACCGGAGCACTCCAGGGAGAATAAATCGGTCTCGCAAAACCCTTATCTGTTAACTCTTGTAATTGGGTTTTTAATTCTTTCAATTCAGTCAGGGCTATTCTGTACAGAGAAATAGATATCAGCAAGGTCCCTGGTACTAAGTCAATAGCAAACTCAACTTCTCCAACCTGTGGCAACCCTGGCAACTCTTCTGGGAACAGATCAGAATATTCACAAAGTATCGACACTGATTCAATTTTCAACTCAGTCACTTTCGTATTCAACACATAAGCAAGATAAGCTTCACAGCCTTTCCTTACATATCTCTGGGCGAACATCGATGAAATCACAACAGGTAATTCACCCGACTCATCTGAATCAATCCGAAGAATTTTGCCACTTTCAAATTTTAGTTCAATAATCTTTCTTTTACAGTTCACTACGGCATCATTCAGTGTCAACCAATCCATACGCAAAATAACATCGAATTCATCAAATGGCAAAAACATTAAATCAATCGAAAAACAGTGACCTCGAATCATCAAGGGACAATTCTTACAAACTCTATCAACTAATACATTTTTGCCTAAGGGGTTTGACACTCTAACCACAAACTCAATAAACCCAACTGGTAAGCTCTTACTAGCTACTAATTTCATACAAACATAAGAATGCGTCAATCTAGGATCAATCAATGCAACTACATTAGTATTATAGAGAGAAAAAGTACTAGTGATAACATCGAGAGATGTCACTTTTTCACGAGAACAGATGGCATAGGCTCTAGCAAGTGCTCGAGCTTCAAGTCTCACAGCTGTGTCTTTCGTCACACCTTTACTACTAGTTCCATTACCAGTATTTCTCAGTGGCCTACCCCTATTACTGGCATTACTTGGCTTTGCACTCTAAAATTTTTCTTTTTCAGCCATTTCAGGGCAATCTCCAATAAAATGCTCCTGAGAACCACACTTGAAGCAAGCCTAGTCATTCATCACACTCGCCGGGATGTTTTCTTCCACAGTGCTGGCATTCAGGTATATTTGACTTTGCAATACCCATACTTTCCATTGAGGTAGCTTGAGATTTAAAACTCAAATGTTGCTTCCCACGATATATGTGTGAATACCTAGCTGACACATTCGAACGGGAATACATTTCTTTAGATTTCTTTGACTGAGATGGAAATGACTTACTCATCAGTCTTTTCCTCAAATCTCTAGCTTCAAGATTAGGTTTCCTCTTCTTTTTGTTCAACTTTTCAGCCTTACAAGCCCGTTCAACCAATACCACAAATTCTTTCAGCTCTAAGATTCCAACTAACACAGGAATATCCTCATTCAATCCATCCTCAAACCTCTTGCACATAATAGTCTCGGTGGAAGCACACTCTTGAACATATTACTGAGTCTGACGAATTCTCGCTCATACTCTGTCACTGTCATACGACCCTACTTCAGTTCAAGAAATTCCTTTCGTTTCTGGTCAATGAACCGCTAACTAATATATTTCTTTTGGAACTCCTCTTGAAAGAATTCCCATGTTACCCTCTCTCTTGGTACCACCGATACCAATGTATTCCAGCAGTGATACGTAGAACCTCTCAGAAGTGAAATGGCACACTTTAAACACTCATCCGGTGTGCAAGACAACTCATCAAATACCTTAATAGAGTTTTCCAGCCAAAACTCAGGCTCTTTCGAGATCATCATCCACATTAGCTCTAAAGTCTTCAGCCCCATGCTTTCAGATTTTATTAATCGAAGGCTTGTTCATTCTTACAAATTCCATACCTTGTAGGGCTACAAGAACCGGTTGAGGAATAGGTAAGGGTGGAGGAGGTTAGGCATTCAGATTTGTTCGAACAAATTTCATATACCACTCATTCATAATATGGAGAAAGGCTTCCTTACCCCTTCTCCTTGACCAATCATTGGTTATCTACCATCAGACGGCACTGCCCCTTGAGTGGGAACTGGCACATTACTTAACATCATCAACCTCAGCTCGATTAGGATCTATTTACTATATGAAAAAATAATTTAAAATTGTCAGGAGTCATCACACTATCGCAGTTCATTTATGGCATAAATAGCTAGACTCTTACATACGCTACGTTAGTCCGAGAATTGACTAAACCATAGCTCTGATACCATTAAATGTAACACCTCTTACCTGTATTTGACACTGGAATAGGGTACGAGGCATTACCAGACTTAAACACAAGCAAACATATAAAATCGAGACGTAAATTTCCATCCAAATTTAAAACATTTCATATGCATTCATATTATCCGTAAAACGAACCTACGAGGTCCAAAACATACTTTGGAAGCGGTTCGGGATTAAACTGAGAACTTTAGAAAATTTTACAACACTTAGAAAATTTTTCATGTTTTAAGAGCCACACGTCCATGTGGCTAGGGACACGCCATGTGGGTAGGCTGTGTGGTTGCACACGCCCGTGTCCCTAACCCGTGTAACTCTCTGTTCGTCACCCAATGAGAAATTGAAGTCACACGGCCAAGTCACACGTCCGTGTGCTAGGCCGTGTAGTTGATTTAATTTTCATAATTTTTCATAAAATAGTTGTAAGGGTCACATGACTTGAACACATGCCCATGGGGGAAGCCGTGTGTCACACACGGCCTAAACACACGCCCTTGTGTCTACCCAATGGACAAAAAATAAGGCTATTTACCAAGCCATTTTGTCACCCTTCCAAGCACAAACATACATATCAACATATAACACCAATCCAAGCATATACATACAACAAATCAGCCACATCCAAAACATCCACCCATCATTTACATGCTATTAACTATCACATACACATTCCACATCCATGAAAAACATCATCATATGCACATATACTTAAACCAATATTAGCCAATTTCAATGGCCATTTACAAAATGAATATCAACCAACATAAGCCAACACATTTGGCCAAATCAATTATGACACATAACAAAAAGACCAAGTTCCTATACATGCCATAACTCAAAACATTAAAAATCATTGGTACACAAAATGTTATGTTGATAGTGTGAATGGATCTCCGATAGTTTCCAATCCCCGAGCTGGCATGTTGACACTATAAGACAAGGGAAAAGAAAAATAGAGTAAGCTATAAAGCTTAGTAAGTTTCTATGCAAATAATAGGCATCATAATCACACATTAACATATAATATACATGAAGTAAATTTAACATAAATGTCATTGTAACTTTCATAATCAGACTTGTTCATTCACAACCTTACTAGAGGTTCATCACATATCAGCTTATTATTCAATGAGTTTTATGTATGTACCTGTACCAACTTGCAACATAACATAACCTTTCATAGTGTTGACATTCTCATCGAATTTCCCGTTGAACCACTTAGAATACTACAGGATACTTAGGAGACTCACACATACAATACCATACCAATGCCATATCCCAAATATGGTCTTACATGGGATCTCATATCAATGCCAATAGCCCAACTATGGTGTTAAACGAGTTCTCATATTGATGCAATATCCCAGATATGGTCTTACATGTAATCTTAGTAACCCTAATGTCATGACATTCGTATCCTAACTATTCCTAAGGTTCAACCGAGATTTCTCACTTGTCAAACTTTATCAATTACGTTCAAGATCAATTCAGAATTTATACAATATTAAAGAAATTAAAGCATAAATAAAAATGCATTATTTACATATGAACTTACTTCGGTACAAAAATAGCAGAAATGGATCTAAACGTCAATAACTTTGTTTTCCCCCAATCGAGGTCCAAACCTCGTCTTTCCTAATCTATAATAGCTCAAACTTATTTAAATATCATATTGTTCAATTCGGTTTGAAAATCACACTATGGAAAAATTATCATTTTGCCCCTAACTTTTCACATTTTTATAAATTAGTCCTTAGGCTCGTAAATTAAAATGTATTCAATTCCTTTGTTACCCAAGCCTAGCTAAACCATATACATACTCATATTAGCCAACATTTTTCATCAAATCACATCTTTACTACACATTTCATAACTTTTTACAAATAGGTCCTTTTATGTATTTCCATAAAAAATCACTTAGTAAAAGTTATTTATTACACATTAAACTTTCATTTTCTACCATAAAACATCAAAACACATGCATGTCATACATGGGTAAAATTTTAAACATAAACCCTACTTCAAAACAATGGTAGAAATAGAAGGACCGGGTGAATACAAATTTAAAAACATAAAGAGCATTAAAAACGGGGCTAGGATGTACTTACAATCAAGCTTGAAAGATGACCCTATCTATGGTGTTCTTCCAAGTTTCAGCCAAGGCTGAAGAAATATGAGAAAATTTTGGCTTTGTTTTCCCTTTTTATTCTTTTATTAACCCAATGACCAAAATGCCCTTTTCCCAAATCAGTAAAATTCTCTTACCTCATGTCTATTTTTGTCCACTAACTTAATAAATGGCCTAATTATCATATAAGGATCTCTAATTTAAAATATCATAGCAATTGGATAGCTTTAACATGTAGAACTCAACTTTTGCACTTATTACAATTTAGTCCTTTTGACTAAATTGAGTGCTCAAACGTGAAAATTTTCGAACAGAATTTTCACGAAATCATTTTGTAAAACTTTAAACCATAAAATATAATAAAAATAATTTTTTTCTTTGTCGGATTTATGGTCCCGAAACGACTGTTTCGACTAGCCCTAAAATCGAGTTGTTACTAGTGAATTGCACAAGTTTCATTTTTTGAGCCTAGGGACGTATTGAGAATTATGGAAAAGTTCAGGGAAAAATGGTAATTTTTCCTAGGATAAAAATTGAGTCCACTTCAATATAAAATATGATAACTTGATGTCAAATTTACTCGTATAGATCTGGGTAGACAAAATTCGTAGCTAGAAGGAGGAAAAGAGGAAAAAGTCGGATGAGTAGGGTATGCGTACCGAAGAATGATGAGCTTATTCGAAAGATCTTACTGGAAGTACATAATAGTTCTTTGTCTATTCATCCAGGTAGTACAAAGATGTATAATGAATTGAAGAAAATGTATTGGTGGGTAGGAATGAAAAGGGACATTTCAGAGTTTGTTTCTAGATGCTTGATCTGTCAGCAGGTAAAAGCCAAACATCAGGTACCTTCAGGTTGATTGCAGCCTGTGCTAGTCCCTGAGTGGAAATAGGATCGAGTTACTATGGATTTTGTGACAGGATTGCCGTTGACACCAAGAAAGAAAGATGCAATATGGGTTGTGATTGATAAGTTAACGAAGTCGACTCCTTTTATCCCAATTCGTATGGATTATTCACTTGACAAGTTGGCCGAGTTGTATATTTCAAAGATAGTCAGACTACACGGGGTACCATTATCGATCATTTTAGACAGAGATCCAAGATTTACTTCACGGTTTTGGAAGAAATTACAGGAGGCTTTGGGCACTAAGTTGAGTTTTAGTACAGCTTTCCATCCTCAAACCGACGGTCAGTCAGAGAGAGTTATTCAGGTACTTGAAGATATGCTTAGATGTTGTGTACTGGAATTTCAAGGCAGTTGGGAAAAATATTTACCATTAGCAGAGTTTGCCTACAATAATAGTTATCAGTTGAGTTTGAAGATAGCACCTTATGAAGCATTGTATGGACGTAAATGTCGCACACCTTTGTATTGGACAGAGCTTAAGGAAAATCAGATTTACGGGGTTGATCTAGTTAAGGAAACAGAAGAGAAAGTAAAAATCATCAGAGATTGCTTGAAAGCAGTTTTAGACAGACAAAAGTCGTATGCAGATTTGAAGAGAAAAGAGATTGAGTATCAAGTTGGTGGCAAAGTTTTTTTGAAAGTATCCCCGTGGAAGAAAGTTCTCAGATTTGGCAAGAAAGGCAAACTAAGTCCATGTTTTATTGGACCGTTTGAAGTGATTGAGAGAGTCAGACCATTAGCATATCGGTTAGCTTTGCCAATTGAGTTAGAGAAGATTCATAATGTATTTCATGTGTCTATGCTATGTTGTTATCGTTTAGTCCGTCACATGTGATTTCTCAGACAGAGGTTGAGATTCAGCCAGACATGACTTACGGTGAAGAAACGGTAAGATTCTAGCTCGAGAGGTAAAGCAATTAAGGAATAAAAGTATTGCACTTGTGAAAGTACTACGGAATAGACATGGGGTAGACGAGGCTACATGGGAACCCAAAGAGGCTATGCGAAAGTAGTACCCAAATCTCTTCACAGGTAAGATTTTCGGGGACGAAAATCCCTAAAGGGGGGAGAAATGTAACATCCCGAAATAGGGCCTAAACGGAACAGTGGTTGCGAAACCACAAATCTGAGGTAGAAAAAATTATTTTATTATTATTTTGAGGTTCATGGTATGATTGCATGATTGTGTGAAAATTTCGTGATGAAATTCTATGCATAAAGTGCTTAGGTTGAGATTAGGGACTAAATCAAATAATTTGCAAAACTTGCATTCTAGAAGTTTTTAGTATGAAATTGTTTTGGAATATTAATTAGGAGGGTTTCAATAACAATTTGACCAATTTCTAAGTTCATGGACAAAATAGGACATGGATGGAATTTTTGAAAGTTTAATAAGGAAGGGCAATTTGGTTATTTGGATATTAAATGAAATAAAAAGGGAAAAATAATACAAAATTCATCTTCTTCATTAGCACGAAATTTCATGGGTTCTCCATAGCTAGGGTTTGTTTCAAGCTTTCAAGCTCCATAGTAAGTGATTCCAAGCCCCGTTTTTAATGTTCTTTACGTTTTCGGAGTCTCGGTAGCTCGATAAAGCTTATGCTAGCAATAATTTAAGTTAGGGTTCATATTTGGAAAAATACCCATAGGTGAAAAGTGTTTATTTTGATGTTTTATGATATAATAGGAGGTTTTAAATTATGTTAGGCAACTTGTGCTACTCGGTTTTAAGTGAAAACGAGTAAAAGGGCTTAATTGGTAAAAATACCTAATAGTCATAAGTACATGTTAGAGTGTGAATTTGATGCTGTCATAGAAGGGAAAAATGATCAGCATGTCATAAAACATAAGAAAATAGGATGAAGTTTAAATTATGAGCCTTGGGGAAAAAGTGCAAATATGTGAAAATTTAGGGGCAAAAATGTAATTTTGCCAAAGTTTGGGTCAATGACTGTTTTGATAAATGTGAATATTAAATAAGTTAAGTTTGCTATTATAGATCAAGAAGAGCGAAATTCGGGAGTAGATCGGGGAAAAGAAAAAGTAAAGTACTAAATTGTAAAGTTTAGTCACATTCTGTATCGAGGTAAGTTTACAGTAAATAAATGCAATATTTTTTTATTTTACATTATTATTGTCAATTTCCAGCATTTATATATTTATTTTTTGAGAATATTTAAAGTCGAATTAAAGGCGAAGTGATAGAGAAAAACATTAGGAAGCCCCGTTTGAACCTTAGGAATGTTAAGATATTGGCGATGACAGGACAGGACAGGACAGAAATGAGCCATGTAAGTCCATATCAGATATATGGCTTTGGAGATAGGAATGAGCCATGTAAGCCCATATTAGATATATATATATGGCATTGGAGACAGGAATAATTCATATAAGTCCACGTCGAAGACATGACATTGGCAGGATATTGATAGACAGGAACGACCCTAGTATCCTTAGTATTCCGAGTGGTTCAACGGGTCATTGTACACGTTAAATTATAGTGAATTATTAGCAAAAGGGAAGGTAGATTATATTTATGAATAGTGAAAGGTCAGGTAAGAAAGAAGGTAAGTGAGCAAAGAAAAAGGTAGAAAATGATAAGTAAAGAAAGTTTGTGAGGCTAGGTGACATTATCTATAATTATTCATTATGTTGAACGTTGTAATTTATTTGCTTGTAAGCTTACTAAGCCTAGTGCTTACTCTCTTTATTTTTTTTTCTTATAGTTTTTATCAAGCCACTCGGGGATCGAAGGAAACGTTGGAGACCCGATCACACTATCGAAGAAATCACATTGGTATAGTTAGACGTTTCGTTTTTTGTATGGCATGTATAGGAACTTGGTTTCTTTTGATATGATATGATCAATGAATGCCATGTAAATACTTGCTAGTGATTAGCTAACAGAATGGCTGATGATATACATGTTTAATAGTATGTATGATTAAGTAGTAACTATCACATGAAAACTATGAAAAATGTGAAAGTAACTTAAAAACGGATTCAAGTACTAGAAATAACGTGACTTTGAAAAATCACAAAAAAAATTGTAGAGACATGGTTTGATGGTGAACAATATATGAAGTTAAATCTCATTGTGTCTATTTTCATATGGTATAAGCAAAACAGGTAAAGGTTTTGTATTTTATAAGGTATCTGAGTTTTAGTGAAATAGGGCCAGAGCGATTTTTAGATCCCCTGTTCCAACTTTGGAAATTAACCATAAATTTTACAAAAATAATTAGGTGGTGTACTTTATATTCTTAGAATCTTTATTGAATTTAGTTTTAATAGAAACAAACAGTATAGTCATATGAATTTTTTACAGGGAGAAAAGTGGTTTGTAGTAAGTAGATGTCAGTGCAGTCGAATTCTAAAATAGGGGTAACTTTAACTAATAAATTGTACTAATTGGCTTAGTAAAAAATTCTAGAAAAAAATTAGTAGATATATATATGAGTCTAGTTTCAGGAAAAATTTATGGATCTTAATTTTGAGTTTTGAAACTCGAGAAATAAATTTTTAAGCAACCATGACGCAGAAAAATAGTTTATTCTAAAAATTAAAATAAGTGGTTTAGAGTTGTTTAAAAGGTAAGATAAGTTTAGTAACACCTCAAGCTTGACTCCGGTGACGGTTTCGGGCATGGGGGGTTACAAAATGAATATCGATGGATATGTGATTTCAGGAAATGAATGAGGTCCTGTATTTTTTGCTGACGAGATTAAGCTCGAACGAGTAATCCTATTGACCTCATTTATGAAAGGATTTAGCCCAGACAGGTAATCCTGATATAAATCCTCTCAAGCATATGTTATTAGTTGGATTTAGTTCTGACAGGTAATCCAGATCAAGCTCTTTAGAACATATGTCATAAAAAGGATTTAGCTTAGACGGGTAATCATGTCGTATACATGTGTGGCTCGAGAGTGTACTCTCTGATATAATACCCTATGGGTACCATTGGACATGAATTGACGGATTCTGATTCGTACACCTCGAGTGTACTACCTGTGTAACCATCGATTTTTTAGATAAATTAAACGGGTAAAAATCTTGATATGAAAAGATATGGATAAGAAATGAGTTATTACACGTATCCGGGTAAAATACAAGTAAATGATGATACATGACATATGATATGTGAAAACATGAGATGATGATATTTGTACATGGACTTTATTTGATAAATTTATGTTCATTCTTGATTATAGAGTTGTACACCTTGAGTGTACTAATCGTGACCTTGATGTTCTGAGTAATATGAGTAAGTTTTGATATGAAATGATCTGAACTCGAAATGAACTATTATGAAATTATACTTGTAATATAAAGAGATATTTATACATGTGAAATGAATATATGTTGTGAAAAGCATATGTGCATGGAAACTTGATGGTTGTTGAGCCCATAAATGTTTGATGATATTATGGAATATATGACTAACAAGGGCAATGAGAATGTGTGTAGGGCTTCAGGTTAAATTGATTGATTATGCCTTACATAGTTACCTTAAAATAGAATGAATGGTAAGTTAAGTACCATGTTATATGAACTTACTAAGCATTTTATACTTAGTTTTATTTCCCCATTTTAGAGTAAATCGAAAGCTTAGCGGAGATCACTCACACTATCCATCGGCCCATGTCAGTACAATATGGTGATCAATTATGGTTGTAATGGTATGTGTAGGATATATATGTATTTAAGTTTATTTTATAGAGATAATATAAGTGTTTATTATTGATTGATTGAGAAAGGTTAAATGATTATGCTTATAAAAGATAAAATTAAAAGCATGAATGCGTGTAGCAATATATCATGTTAGATTTTATAAATCGCTTGAATTCAATGCTTGGATGTAAGTTGGTGTAGGAATTTGGTAAAAATTTTGGGTGAGAAATGAAGCTAGAAGTGGCTTTATTTTGTCCACATGGGCGTATGTCCACACCGTGTGTTACACACGGCCTAGTACATGGGTGTGTGGTTAGGCCATGTGTCCCCTGCACCTTAAATTCGAGAAAATAGAATGCTCAGAATTGAGCAAACAGACAGAGACATGGGTGTGTTTAACATCTTAAAATAGGGCTTAGTCGGAATAGTGGTTTCAGGACCACAAATCCGATGTTAAAATATTTATTTTATGATTGTTAAGAGGTTTAGAATATGAAAATATGCATGTGTTAAAGTTTCATGATGTAATTCTTAGTATAAGGTGTCCAATTAGAAATTAGGGATTAAATTGAATAAGTTGCAAAATTTGTGTTCTAGAATGAATTTATATGAAATAGCTTTGGATTATTAATTAGGAGGTCTTAAAGAGAAATTTTACCAATTTCTAAATTTTTGGACAAAAATGGGCTTGTATGGAAAATTTTGAAAGAAAGGCTTTAAGGGCATTTTGGTCATTTGGTTTATTGATAAACCATAATTTATACATATTTTTACCTCATGCTTAGCATATTTTTGGATGAATCATCCTTAGATTTGGTGAATTCGATGCTTCTAATCATTTAATTTCATATTTTATACTTAGGTGAGCATAGGAGAGTGAAAAGTGCGAGAAAGGGCCGAAAATGGAGAAAATGGACCAACATGTGAAAACAACACGGCCTGGACTTCGATACACGGGTAGACCACACACCCGTGTCCTTTTAGTAGAATCAAGCACGACTTACATGGGTAGACCACATGCCCGTGTCTATTTAACAGACTCGAACACATTTTGAAGCAATTGCACACGGGCGTGTCCCTATCGAGCCGAAGTATAGTCCTATTCAGAAAAGGCCACTCTTGAGGGTTTAGAAGTATTATAAAGCCTATATAAACACCCTAGGAGGTACCAAAAAGGAGACACACGGAGTATGAGGCGGGGAATTACTCAAAGAAAGCCGATTGATCCATCTCAAAAGCCGGATTCACCTTCAAGACTGAAGATCTCCCTTTAATTCCCTTCAAGAGTTCTTGGGTTTTCTTTATGTTTTGTTATCATTATCCTTTTGAGATGTTTTCTTTCATAAATATGAACTAAATCTCCTAAATACCTAAGAGGAATACAACCTAAGACGAATCTTGTTATTATTATCTGAATTGTATGATAAATATTTGACTCGTTCTTAATTATGAGTTCTTAATTCTTGCTTTAATATTCCAGGATATTGATTCAAGTATTGATGTGCTTATTCAGAGGAGCAAAAGTTCATGTCTAAGAGTAGATCTAACATAATTAAGCGGAGTTGATTGTACGCCTAGAGATAAGGTGATAAGATTTTGCCGGATTAGGGTGAAACCTAATAAAGGAATCCATAGATCGAGTTAATGCAACATTATTAGAAAGAGTTTTCAATTAATCAACCTAGGGTTAGACGTTGTTAGTCTCAAGAGAGATAATAATATAAATTAGGGATTTCTACAGATCAAGTCAAGTGAATAAATTGTTTGATTCAGAGTCAATAACAAGTGAAGTCTAGGTGGATTTTCCCTTAGGTATTGTCCAAATCATTCAGTTTTCTCAAAATTTATTTCCCCGATTTAATTTATGTGCATTCTTAGTTTAGTAACTAGTTTAGATGAAACAAACTCATTTATTTTCAGGCTAGATAATAAAAAGAAAGTTAATACTAGTACTTTTAGTTCCTTTGGGTTCGACATCCCGGTCTTGCCATAAGCTACACTACTGTTCGATAAGGTGCGCTTGCCTTTGTCTTGATAATAGTTACTTTTCAAGAATAGATATTCATAAATTATAAAACTTATTACACGTATCACATAACACGATCATTTATAAATGAAATAAAATGGGACAATAAGCCAAAAATCATCTTATTTTCTCCATGTTGCTGCCGAAAATTAGGGTTCTCCATAGCTAGGGTTTTCAAGCTTTTCAAGCTCAATAGTAAGTGCTCCCAAGCTCCGTTTTTAATGTTCTTCATATTTTTGAAATCCCGGTAACTTGCTCTCTCTATTTCTACCCGTATTTCATGCTAGCACTCATGTTTAGAAATTTACCCATGCATAAGAAGTTTATGTTTTGATGATTTATGGAGGGATATGAGAGTTTAAAGGATGGTAAACAACTTTTACTAAGTAGATTTTCATGAAAAGGGCTTTAGGGACTATTTTGTAAAAGTTGTAGAAAAGGGTAGGAAAATATAAAATGAAGGAAAAATGTGGGCTGTTATGAATATGAAAAATATTTGGTTAGGCTTGGGTAGCCAGGAAATCCCATACATTGCATTATTCGAGCCTAGGGACTAAATTGCAAATATATGTAAGTATAGGGGTAAAATAGTAATTTTACCCAAGTATGAATTTTAGGTCATTTTAAGTAATGTATGTATTAAACGAGCTAAATTTGGTATTATAGATCAAGAGAATTGAAATACGGGCCTTGATCGGGAAAAGAGCAAGGTTTACAAGGTTTAGGCTCGGTTTCTAATATTTTGTACCGAGGTAAGTACATATGCAAATAAATACATTAATTATTATTAAATGATTTATTGATAAATGTATGCTTAATATGCTTATTTGGCTATGTTGACAATATAACATGTTTTGATGCTTTGCTATATGATTATGAGACGTTGGCCATGTAAAAGAAACCATTATGCGAGTATGTTCAGTAAAGGTCTGGAAGTCTAAAATGCCGTTTGAACCTTAGGAATAGTTGAGGATACAAGTGACATGTCACTAGGATAGTCATGTGTGTTATGAGCTCATTTAATATGTGATACATGCTAGGGTCCTGGTGCTGGGTATCCTGAGTTGTGTTTGGATACTCTCTTAGCTCATTTAGTTGCCCCGTTGAGAGTGGCATGTGATTCTGTGATACAAGGCACTTTAGTGCACTTTTTTTCAGGTAGCCAAAGCTACGTTTAGGCACTTCGGTGCATTCCTTCTGTGTGTCCGAATCATTTTCCAAGTGTTCAATGGGTAATGTAATATGAATTCCAAAGGTAAAATTTAAGTAGGCCCTGTGTGTGCAGGATGGCACAGGTATGTACTAAAACCCTATGAGGACTTAGTATATGAAAATATATGTATTTGGATAAGCATGTGCATATGAATATGGAAGGTAAATAGAGGTATGACATAATGAAAAATATCATAATGGATAAGCAATCTTGCTTAGATATTCAATAGTTGCAAAAGTAAATTATTTGTATGTATACTTACTAAGCTTTATAGCTTACCCTCCTTTCTTTTCCCTTCTCTATAGATACGTCAAGCTAGCTCGAAGGATTAGGGGACTTCAGAGCTCAGATCACACTAACTTCAAGAAATTTGGGTATAAAAAGGGTTAATTATTTTAGTCATGGCATGTATAGTAAACTTGTCTATTTTGTGCATATGTGTCATGTTGAAGTAGTCGAGTATAATGGCTCATTTTGGGCATTGATTATTTTGTATGTGGCCATGTGATTTGGTCCATATTAATGATTGGGATGTATCCCTAAATTTATCTGTACATGCATACTAAGGTGTGTATGTGTTGGTTTAATGGATGACTATTCAATTGCTAGTATGTGGTTGCATGATTTAGCACTCATAATGGATTGATAATAAAGAATATGGTAAACCATGAAATTGGTGTGGAATGTCTAAAAGATAAGTTTGTGTGAATAAGGGACTAGTACAAAAAAGGAGTCATAGTATGCTATAATGTTGCATGTTTAGGTGTCCAATTATATCATGGGATATGCCATTGAACATATGGAAGTGTATGATTGTTTAAGGGTGACCAATGGCTTGGAGAGTAGCCTCCAATTGGTCTACATGGGTAGACACATGGTTATGTGTCTAGGCCGTGTGTGACACACGGTCAGCCCCAATAGGCGTGTCATTTGGCCATGTGTCCCCTGCACCTTGAATTTTAGGTTAACTTGCATGGTAGTAAACACACGGGCGGAGACACGGTTGTGTGTCTCAATTGTGTAAAGGACACAGCCTCTGGCCACGGGCGTGTGCTTGCTCATGTGCCTCAAATTCGTATGATGACATCATAAATAGAATGCTTGCTAAAATCACACGGGCTACTATATAGGCGTGTGCCAGGCCATCTGAGGGACAGAGGCCAAGGACACAGGCGTGTGCTCAGCCGTGTGAAAACCCTTGTAGGTTCGAATTAGAAAATAAATCCAATAATTCCACACGGGTGTGGGACATGGGCATGTCCCCAAGCACACGGGCGTGTGCATTGCCTCCATACGGGTGTGTGCATTGCCTCCATACGGGCGTGTGCATTGCCTCCACACGGGCGTGTGAGGCTTTAACCTAAAAATTTTCTTAGGATCTCCGTAAGTTCTCAACTTAGTCCTAGACAAAAAATAAGGTCTGTTTTGGGCCTCGTAGGTCCATAATAGGGACATTTTAACTTGTTTTGAAGGGTTTTAGATTGGATGAAATTTTATGGCCCGGTTTTGCATGTTTGATTTTGTTTAAGTCTGGTAATGCCTCGTACCCTATCCCAGTCTTGGATACAGGTAAGGGGTGTTATAGTGTGTGTCTCAGCCGTGTGTACTACACGGCCTAGAACACAGGCATGTGTCTTGGCGTGTGAAACCTGCACCTAATTTCGAAAGAATTTAATTAACCATACGGCCTAGCACATGGGCATGTGGCATGGCCGTGTTCACAAGTCAAAGAGCTACACGGGGTAAGACACAGCCTATAGCACGGGCGTGTCCCTTGGACCACACGAGCGTGTGAGCCCTGCAACTTCAAAAATTTTTGAAAATTTCACGAAAAATTCTTAGGGTTCACGATTAAGTCTCGACTCGATTCTAATGCTCGTATTGGGCCTTAAGGGTCCATTTAAGGGATGTTACGAATGATCTCGGTAAATAAATAGTGAATAACATGAAATGTCTGTAAATGTTCTGAAAATCTCTGGTAACGCTCTGTAACCCTATTCTGACGGCAGATATGGGTTAGGGATGTTACAGTTGAGGTTGTTGGGCTTCCTCAATGGTAAGCTAAGTTGTCAGAGCTTATATTCCGAAGGCTTTCTAATGCCAAACTTCATGATACAATATTAAACCTAACCCTAAATTTGGATAAATTTTATTGATCAATGAGAATATTTACATAGCTTCTCCAAAGTTTCTATTTATAGGCATAAGAAGTATAAATGCAGTAGATATCTAATTCTAATGACTATTAGAATTTAAAGAACATCAAAACTTATCTTGATCTTGATGGACACCCACTTAATAAGATATTCATAATACACCCCCTTAGATGCTATTGGTAGGTAATGTGCCTCATTAAAACCTTACTAAGATAAAAACCTGTGAGAAAGAATCCTAATAAGGAAAAATAGTACACATATCTATAATACACATAATATGTTGCCCATTAAAAACCTTACCGGGAAAACCCAATGAGACAATACCTCAGTTAAGGGAAAAAGAGTACAACACGTATTTAGTCCCCCTCATAAAAACATCACATACTTTCTCAAATGACTATTTGAATACTAGTTTTTCAAATTACTATTTGAATCTATTTGCTGAGCATTTATATCTCGTATAAACTTTAAACATAATATACCATTTCAATAATGAACTTTATAGAATAAATATAAACCTTTACCAATGCCATAAGAATATTAAAGCCTATGTAACACCATCAAACTCACTAGTTAACATACTTATTCATGATATATATGAATCAACCATATTTATATAAATACAACCTTTAATTCATCATCATTACCATATGATCATATTCCATTCCATTTGCTTACTTACCATTTCCAAATGCTTAGTATAAGCCTAAACAACATCATCAAATCACAAGTTAGTGCACTTGTCCATAATATAAATGAGTTCATCCATAGAATAAATAGATTTCCCATATATAAGTACATCATTTAATTCATCAATCTTTTTATAACATCATTGTAACATCCCATTTTAGGGTCAAATCGGAACAGTGGTTTTGGGATCACGAATCTGAAGTAGAAATATTTATTTTATTATTTCTTTAAGGTCTACAGTATGATTGAATGATTATGTGAAAACATTGTTAAGAAATTTTATTGATAGAGTGTCCAATTTGACTAATAGGACTAAATTGCAATATGTGCAAAATATGTGTTCTAGAATCTAGAGGTGTCTAATTGCTATGAAATTTTAAAATGGAAGTCCTTAAATGTAATTAGACCATTATACTTTGAGTTGGACAAAAATGAACATGGTTAGATAAAATTTCAAAGTTTTAAGTGAAGGGCATTTCGGTCATTTGGTAAATAAAGAAAAAAATAACTAATAAAAAGATGTCATCTTCCCCAATTTAGTCCCCATGGCCGAAAATCACTAAGGGAGACATAGCTAGGGTTTGGCCAACTTCCAAGCTCGATTGCAAGTCCGTCTTTGTCCCATTTTTAATGATTTTTACATTTTTGTGAATGTTGTAACTTGATTTAGCTATTCTAAGGACTAATTTGAAAGAAAATAAAAGTCTAAAATTTTACCCATGTTAAATATTTGTGTAATTTGATGTTTAATGGTAGAAAATGCATGTTTGGTGTTAGATAAACAACATTTACCAAGTGATTTTTGATTAAAATGTCAAATAAGGACATATTTGTAAAAGTTGTAAAATGTGTATAAAAATGTGAATAAATGAAAAATGTGGGCTAATATGAGTACTAACAATATTTGGCTAGGCTTGGGTAATGAAGAAATCGAATGAAAATCATTTTACGAACCTAGGGACTAAAATGTAAAAAGTTGAAAAGTTAAGGGTAAAAATGTAATTTTACCGTAATGTATTTTTGGGATTAAATTGAATAATGTGATGATTGAATGAGTTAAATGTGGTATTATAGATCAAGCAAGATGAGGTTCTAACCTAGACCTGGGAAAGAACAAAGTTGTGGACTAAATCGAACTATTAGCCATTTTGTATCGAGGTAAGTTCGTATGTTAAAAATAACCTTTAGAATAATTGTATTTAAATGCTTTAATATTGCATGAATTGTATATTTGATTATGTGAATGAGTATAACTCAACGAATGAGTTCAATGACGAATTGACAAGCAAGAAATCCCGTTTGTACTTTAGGAATAGGGTAGGATACGAGTGAAATGTCACTAGGGTCATTATGTGTTATGTGATTATGTGATCCGGGTGCTGGGCTTGTACATCCTACCGGTGGCTGAGTATACTGCCATATGTTGCGGATACTTGACAACTTGTGTGAGTAGCACTACGTAGCTATGTAACACCCCTTATCTGTGTCCGACGTCGAGATAGGATACGAGGCATTACCGGACTTAAATACAAGCAAACATACAAAACTGGGCCATAAAATTTCGTCCAAATTTAAAACTTTTCAATCACATACAACTTGTCCCTTATAAGGGCCTATGAGGCCCAAAACATATATCGGAAGCGATTTGGGACTAAACCGAGAACTTTCGGAACCTTTTTGACACTTAGAAAATTTTCTTGTTTTGGAGAGTCACACGCCCGTGTGGGTAGGCCGTGTGGTCAACACGCCCGTGTGGCTTGAGACACGCATGTGTCCTCAGCCCGTGTAACTCTCTGTTTATGACGTCATCAACACAATTAAGATCACACGACCAAGTCAGACGCCTATGTGCTTAAGCCGTGTGGCAAATTAAATTCCAAAAAATCAAGTGCAGACTTCGCACGGCTTGGGCACATGCCCATGTCCTAAGGCCATGCCCTTCACACGGCAAAGACACACTCCCGTGTCTCTGCCCGTGTGTTTACTACTAGGCATTCTGCTTTGGATTAATTAGGTTGCAGGGGACACACGGTCGAATCACACGCCCGTGGGGCAGACCGTGTGTCACACACGGTCCAGATACACGCCCGTGTGTCTACCTGTGTGGACAACTTTGAGGTTATTTCCAAGCCATTTGTCACCCTTAAATGCTCATTCACTCATACATTTTTGATGGCATGTAACATAATATATTTGGTCACTCAAATACTCATAAACTTGATTAATTCATGACTTTGTAATGACAAGATATCACCTATCCTAACCATCATGCTTTCATATAGCATTCCACACCAATTTTATACATATTCATTATGGTAAACCTACTTCCAATTTACTCAATCATACCATAGCTTTGGTCATACTTATTAGCCACGATTCATTCATTTAGCATGTATGCCATTCACCACATATTTCATCCATAAGGAACCACATCAAGCATAACACATTGTATGCATGGATAATTAATTAGGGTTACAACCCAAATAATCAATATGAACCATATCACATGGCCATATACAAAATGAATCAAATATTACCATAAGCCAACACATTTGGCTAGACCAATATGACATATAACAAAAAGACTAAGTCCCTATACATGCTATACTCAAAATGTTGAGACTAACTATACCTAAATGTCCAGTTGATAGTGTGATCGAGTCTCCAACGTCCTTTGATCTCCGAGCTAGCTAGGCGATACTATAAGAAAATGGAAAAGAGAGGGGAGTAAGCATAAATCTTAGTAAGTTCACATGCAAATAAATAGCAACATAATCATATATATATATAAATACCATTGACATAACATAGTTTACATATGTGTCATCATAGATTCATAGGCATAACTTAAATTTGTAGACATAACTTACACAATTTCAATCTTACCAAAAGTTCATCACTTACCGAGCTCATTTATCTGAGTTTTTCGTACATACCTGTACCAACTCGTAACACATGTCATATTTCATCATCGTTGACTTACTTGTCGAATAACTCACAGGTTTACCCGTTGAACACTCGGAATACTATCGGATACGTAGAAGACTTGCACATAGTGCTTCAAACGTAGCCACATGCTACCTCATATCAGAATCACACATTGCTCGCTCTTAAGCTAATCACGGGCCAGATCACACAAGCTAACAGTCAGGACGTAACTACTCGGGCTGCTCACACAAGCTGACAGGTACCCGCAACACATGCCGTGCTACCCAGCCACCGGTAGAACGTACAAGACTAGCACCCGGATTCACATAATCACATATACACATAATTTCATGAGCTCATAATCACATAGTTCCTAGTGACATGTCACATTGTATCCTACATTATTCCTAAGGTTCAAACGGGATTTTCTCGTTAACACATATTTGTCGAACTCGTTCACAATGTCATGCTCGTAGACAATAAAGTCGTTCATACACTCGTCATAATAATTAAACATAGAGGTTCATACATAAATAAAAAATTCAAACATGATATATCATTGCATTATTTACACATGAACTTACCTTGGTGCAAAATATGGACAATTAATTCGACTTAGTCCAAAACCTTGTTCTTTCCCCAGTCTAGGTCCGGACTCCGTTTTTCTTGATCTATAATAGCAAACTCAACTCATTTAATTGTCTCATTATTCAAATCAGTCAAAAAACTATACTTAGGCAAAATTATAGTTTTGCCCTTAAACTTTCACATATTTATAATTTAGTCCTTATGCTTGTAAAATGAAATGTTTCATTTTCTTTGTTATCCAAGCCTAGCCGAACTTATAACTTACTCATAGAAGCCCACATTTCTCATTAAATCATACATCTTACTACCCATTTTATAAACTTTACAAATAAGTCCTTTTTAGCCATTTTCATTAGAAATCACTTGGTAAAAGATGCTTATCACTCATCAAACATTCATATTCCTCTATTAAACATCAAAACACATGCAAGTCATACATGGGTCAAATTTCAACATGAACCCTACTAAAAAATATGGCTAGAAATAGGCAAATCGGGTTACGGGGGTTTCAAAAATGTAAAAAGCATTAAAAACGGGGCTAGGATACACTTACTATTGAGCTTGAAAGTTGAAGAAACCCTAGCTATGGAACCCTTGAGATTTTCAACCAAGGTGGGAGAAGATGGACACAATTTTGACTTATTTTTTCCCTTTTTATTCTTTTATTAACCAAATGACAAAAATGCCCTTAAGGCTTTTTTTTCAAAATTTTCCAATTCATGCCCATTTTTGTCCATAATTATAGAAATTGGGAAAATTTATATTTAAGGACCTTTAATTAATAATCCATGACAATTTCATGCTTAAAGCTTCTAGAACTCACATTTTGCAACTTTTTAAATTTAGTCCTAAATGTCAAATTGGACACTCTATCAATAAAATTTCTTCATGAAATTTTCACACAAGCATGCAATCATATCATAGACCTCATAAAAATCATAATATAATTATTTCCACTTTAGATTTGTGGTCTTGAAACCACTATTTTGACTAGGCCCTAATTCGAGATGTTATAACCCCTTAGGGATTTTCGTCCCCGAAAATCTTACTGGTGAAAAGGCTTGGGTATTGGTTTCACAAGGGCAATACTTTTGTTCCTCAATTGTTAAAATCTTAACCGGCTCTTCGTCATAAGTCATATATGGTCGAATCTTAATCTCTGTTAGTGAAATCACATGCGAAGGATCAGATGGTATCAGCGTAACATAGACACATGGAGCACATCATGAATATTTTCCAATTGAAATGGTAAGGCTAATCGGTAGTCAACTGGCCCTACTCTATCGGTAATCTCATATGGTCCAATAAATCGTGAACCTAATTTACCTTTTCTACGAAATCTCAAAACCTTTTTCCAAGAATACACTTTCAAAAACACCTTATCACCAATCTAAAACTCAATCTCTTTCTGTTTCAAATTCGCATATGATTTCTGTCTATCTGAAGCGGCTTTCAATCGATCACGTATTATCTTTACTTTTTCTTTAGTTTCTTTGACTAAATCAACTCCGTGAATCTGTTTCCCTCTGAGCTCGGTCCAATACAAAGGCGTTCAGCATTTACGCCCACACAATGCCTCATAAGGCGCCATTTTCAAACTCGACTAAAAACTGTTGTTGTAGGAAAATTCTACCAACGGTAAATACTTTTCCAAATTACCGTGGAACTCAATGACATAACACCGCAGCATATCTTCAAGAATTTGAATTCCTCGCTCAGACTAGCCATCAGTCTGTGGATGGAAAGCAGTACTAAAATTCAACTTTGTACCTAAAGCCTCTTGCAACTTCTTCCAAAATTACGAAGTGAATCTCGAATCTCTATTTGATATAACTGATAAAGGCACTCCATGTAACCTCACTATTTCAAAAATATACAACTCAACTAGCTTATCAAGTGAATAGTCAGTGCGTGCGGAGATAAAATGAGCCAAATTTGTCAATCGATCCATAACAACCCATACAATATTTTTCTTTCTCGGTGTCAAAGGCAAACTCGTCATGAAATCCATAGTAATATGGTCCTATTTCCACTCGGGAACCATCACAAGTGAAGTAAGCCTGAAGGTACTTGGTGTTCAGCTTTCACTTGTTGACAAATCAAACATCTGGAAACGAACTTAGAAATATCTCTTTTCATACTCGGCCACCAATACAATTTCTTCAAGTCAATGTACATTTTCGTACTAGCTGAATGCATAGACAAACGACCATATGGCCCTCAAGCAAAATCTTTTAAATCAACTCAGTATTCTTAGGAATGTAAATCGTATCTCGAAACACCAAGCAGCCATTAGAACTAATCTGAAAATCTGATTCCATACCTGATTCACATTGGACTCTTTTGGCTTGCAAATCACCGTCACATTGTTGAGCTTCAAAAATCTCTTGGAGAAACATTGGTCTAGCTCTTAACTCAGGTAAAATCAAACCATCATCTGATAAGGCCAACTGAGTGTTCATATCCTTCAATACAAAAAAGGATTTCCTACTCAAGGCATTGGCGACCACGTTTGGCTTTCCCGGATGATAATCAATCACTAGCTCATAATCTTTTATCAACTCTAGATATCTTCATTACCGTAGGTTCAAATCCTTTTGAGTCATCAAGTACTTTGGACTTTTATAGTCAGTATGCATACGACATTTCTCACCATACAAATGATGTCTCCAAATCTTCAACGCAAACACAATGGCAGCCAATTCAAAATCACGCATCGGATAATTCTTCTCATGCGGTTTCAGCTGCCTCGAGGCATAAGCTATCACCTTGCCTTCTTGCATAAGCACACAACCAAATCCATTCAAGGATACATCATAATAAACTATAAATTCTTTTCTTGGTTGAGGTTGTACTAAAATTGGAGCCTCAGTTAACAATTCCTTTAGTTTCTCAAAACTCTATTGTCATTTTTCCATCCATTCGAACTTAACATCTTTCTGTAACAATCTCGTCATGGGAGTAGCAATCATGGAAAATCCTTTAACAAACCGTCTGTAATAACCGGCTAAGCCAAGGAAGCTCCTAACCACTGACACATTCCTTGACAGTTTCCATTCAACAATAGCAAAAATCTTACTCAGATCTACTCGAATGCCATCACTTGAAATAATGTTGTAACAACCTAATTTTGGGCCTAATCAGAATAGTAGTTTCAGAACCACAAATTTGAGTTCAGAGAATTTTTTTATATTATTATATGTGTTATAGCATGATGATATGAGTGTTTGAAATTTTGGGTGAAATAGTTTCAGTGATTGCATGCTTAATTTTGAAAAAGGACTAAATCGCATAAAGTGCAAAAGTTTTGTTCTACTAGCTAAAGGTGTCAAATAACTATGGAACATTAAAGTAAGGGTCCTTATTAAGTAAATAGACCAATAAAGTATTAGTGGCTGGACATGGAGCCTTAATTCAAGGGATGGTCCAATGTTAGGTGACTTAATTGATAATAAAATAATAAACTTAAAGGAATAGCTATCATCTTTTTCATTCCTTCTCTTCACCACCGAAAATTACAGCAAAAAAGGGGGGTTTTGAAGCTTGAAAATTTCAGCCACTTGGTTTCTTTACAAGTAAGTGATTTTGATGGTCTTTCTTGATGATTTTTGTATTTTTAGGACCCTTGTAGTATAAGCTAACTAATAGGGGGACTATTCTCCAAAATGGTTGAGAGTTTAGGGTGTTTCCATTTGAGTACTCGTGTTGTTTGCTGAATTTTTATGGAAGAGAATAAATTATGGTTGTTAAATAAAAAACTTTTGTAAAGAGGCTTTCATGATAAACCCCAAAAAGGGATCATTTTGTAAAAGTTATAAAATGGGTGGTAAATGTGTGAAATAATTAAAATTATGAGATGCTATAGGCTTAAAGAAGATTCGGCTAGGCTTGGTTAATGAGGAAATTAGATGAAAATTATTTTATGAGCCTGGGGACTAATTGTAAAAATGTAAAAGTTTAGGGACAAAATAGTTATTTTGCCAAAGTAGGAATTTTGGAATATCTTGATTTATGTGATGATTAAATAAATAAATCTTGTCATTATAGATCAAGAAATATGGAATCCGGACCTAGACCGGGAGAAAACCAAGCTAGTGGATTAAATCAAATTGGTCGCCCATATTTTGTATACCAAGGTTAGTTGCACGTAAATTTCACCATTCTATTGTTATTATGTATTGAATAATTGTTACTGCATGGAATGTATGATTGTTGTTATGAATATGCAGGGTGAGACTTGATGTGGTAAAACTCCCAGTTGAGCCGTAGGAATAGATCAGATATCCATGCCATGATCCTAGGGTTATCTGTGGGCTAGTGTAAGACCATGTCTGGGACATGGAATCGGCCTCAATATGTGAGCCACTGTAAGACCATGTTTGGAACATGTCATCGGTATTGTTATGAGAGCTAGTGTAAGACCATGTCTGGGACATGGCATTGACATTTTACCCTTTTGTATGAGGCTTATCGAGTATCCTTTTGTATTCCAACTAGTTCAACGGGTGATTTAAAGATTTTGTCACGATTGAGAAAAGTTATTATTATGTTGCAAGTGGTATAGGTACCTACACGAAACTCATGAGAATGAGCTCGAGTTGTGTACATGAGTAGTAAGGATGAAAAAGAGTAAGTTATGTCTATGGTCATTCGAGAATCTTGTGCAAGTGTATAATATGTTACGAGTATGATATTACTTGGTAAAGTGTTGCTAATTATTTACATGTAACTTACTAAGCTTTGTGCTTACTCCCTCTCTTCTCCATTTACTTATAGCATCACCAAGCTAGCTCAGGGATTAAAGGACATTAGAGGCTCAATCACACTATCAATCAGAACAATTGGGTATAGTTAGATTTATCATTTTGAGTATGGCATGTATAGGGACATGGGTCTTTTTGTTAAGTGTCATGTTAGTTTAGCCATGAATGTTGGCTCATGTGGATGTGATATTCATTTTGTATATGTCATTGATGTTGGCTAATATTGATTATTGCTAAATGTATTTGATGAGAATTTTCATGGATGTGGTTGTTGCATGGTTTGTGCTGATAAGTAGGAGATGTTGTATGTGATAGAAAATAGCTAGGAAATGATGTGTAAATGCCTTGGTATTGGCTGATATGGTCACATGTCTTGTGATATTGGTATTCTTTGATGTTTTGTAGGTTGGTGTAAGTAAGGGTGACAAAAAGGCTTGGTAAATAGTCTTGTTTTTGTCCACACGGGTAGATACACGACTGTGTGTCTAGGCCGTGTGTGATACACGGTCTAACCCATGGATGTGTGGCCCGGTCGTGTGTCTCGTGCACCTAAATTTGGCAAAATAGAATTCCCAGTGTAGCCACACGAGCGGAGACATGACCGTGTGTCTCAACCGTGTGAAGAACACAGCCATAGCACACGGGCATGTGCCCAGGCCATGTGAAGTCTACGCTTTAAATGCAAAATTAAATTTGCCACACGACCCAGCACATAGGCGCGTGCCTTGGCCATGTGCCCTTAAATAGTTGATGATGTCAGAAACAAAATGTCAAGGTTTTAGTACACGGGCTGAGACACAGGCGTGTCATGGCTGTGTGAGAGACACGGGCCATGGACACGGGCCTGTGCCCAGCCGTGTGAAAACCCCTGTAGGTTCGAATTGAGAAATAAATCCACATAGACTAGGGACACGGGCGTGTCCTGATACGTTCAGGCCGTGTGAGCTACATGGGCCTTCAACATGGCCATGTTAAGAGGAAACACCGGCGTGTCCCCCTTCTACACGAGCGTGTGCCCCTGTTTGCATTGAAAATTTTCAAAGTTTTCTAAAGTGTTTAATTTATTCCCGAACCGTTACCAAATCATGTTTTGGGCCTTATAGGTCCATACTAGGGTCGTTAAGAGGAAGTTTTAAAGTTTTAAATTTCAGCAAATTTTTATGACCCAAAAATGTTTATATGCATGTGTTTAAGTCTAGTAACGTCTCATACCCTGTCCCGGCGTAGGATACGGGTAAAGGATCTTACATTTTGTGGTATCAGAGCTATTATTTAGTTGATTCTCAAACTAACCTAGTGTGTGTACGAGTCTAGCTATACATGCCATATAATTAGTATGATAGTGTGACGACTTTTGATGAACTTAAGTTGTGCTTTCATATAGCAAATAGATCCTGACAGAGTAGTAGCGGATGATGTAGAGAGTAATACGTTGGCTCCCGCTGAAGGGACTGTGCCAGTTGAAAGTGGGCCTGTGACACTTAGTCAGGGCAGAGGGGCTAAAAAGCCTTCCTCCACATAATGAGTGCTTGGTATTCGGAGTTTGTTTGTACAAATCTGAACGCTCCACCTCCTCCACCCCTCCAATTCCTTAACCTACCCCTATAGCTCCTCAAGTGGTGGAAATGATTAGAAGAGAAAAGCCTCCGGTTGATAGAATTTAAAAGCAAGAGGACGAGGAGTTTCTAGCGAATATAGATGATGACCCAGAAAGAGCAGAGTTCTAGCTTGAAAATACCATCAGGGTATTCGACGAATTGTCTTCCACATCTGAGGAGTGCATGAAGTGTGTTGTATCAATCTTACGAGACTCGGCTTACCAATAGTGGAACACCCTTATGTCAGTTATACCGAGGGAAATGATAACTTAGGACTTTTTCCAGGAGGAGTTCCGAAAAAAGTATATTGGCTAGAGATTTATAGATCAGAAAAGAAAGGAATTCCTTGAGTTAAAGTAAGGCCGAAAGACAGTAACAGAGTATGAGCGTGAGTTTGTGAGGCTTAGAAAATATGCTCGGGAGTGCGTATCCACCGAAGCCATCATGTGTAAGAGGTGTTTGAGGACGGATTAAACGAATACATCCGACTATTAGTTGGTATTCTAGAATTAAAGGAGTTTGTGGTACTTGTTGAGAGAGCTTGCAAGGCTGAAGAATTGGCCAAAGAGAAGAGAAAAGCTAATATTGAGTCTCGTGACTCAAAGAAAAAATAGATGGGGAAATCATTTCAACCCTTGTCAAAGAAATCGAGAGAGTTTACTACTCGATCCAATGCTTCAGTTGGGTTCTCAGACAAAAATAGGAGTAAGCAGTACACGGTGTCTAAAGCTCAAACCACTTTTATCGTGAGTGTTGGTCACGCTCGATCAAATAGACCAAAATGCTCACAGTGTCGTAGACATCACTTCGATGAGTGTCGAGGGAATGATAGAGGCTGTTTCAAATGTGGATCACTAGATCATTTCATTTGGAAGTGTCCTGAGATGGTTGAGAAAGATAGGAATCAAGGTGTGAGGTCGGGTAATGCCCCTTCGATGGGTAGACTACAAAAGAACCTGGAAAGTGGGGCTAGTAGCAGAGGCACGCCTAGAGATTCCACCGTGAGGTTTGAGGGCAAAGCGCCTACAAGGACTTATGCCATTCGTGCTCGCGAAGAGGCATCGTCACCGGATGTGATTACAGGTGAACCGGATAGCTTGCTTGTAGTGATATCTTCTATGATAGCTCAAAGATACATGAGAAAAGGGTATTAGTTTTATCTCGCATTTGTGTTGAATACCCAAGTATTGGAAGTAAAGATTGATTTAGTGTCGGTAGTATGTGAGTATTTAGATATGTTTCCGGAAGAGTTGCCCGAATTGCCTCCAACTAAAGAAGTCAAATTTGGTATTGAGTTGGTCCCTGGTTTTGTGCCTATATCAATTTTCCCGTATAGGTTGGCTTCGACGAAATTGAAGGAGTTGAAGGTTCAATTACAAGAATTAACGGATAAAGGTTTCACGAGACCTAGTTACTCCTTGTGGGGTACTCCAGTGCTTTTTGTGAAAAAGAATGACGGTTCAATGAGACTATGTATTGATTACCAGTAGCTTAACAAGGTAACGGTAAAGAACAAGTATCCCTTGCCAAGGATTGACAATTTGTTTGATCAATTAAAGGGAGCCACAGTGTTTTTCTAAGATAAACCTTAGGTCCGGTTACTGTAATAGCCCAAAGTTGGGTCTAGTTGGAACAGAGGTTTTGGGACCACAAAATTCGAGATAGAAATAATTATTTTATGATTATTTTGAGGTCTATGATATGATTTCATGATTGTGTGAAAATTTCGTGAAGAAATTCTATGCATAAAGTGCTCATTTTGAAGTTAGGGACTAAATTGAATAAGTTGCAAAACCTGCATTCTAGAAGTTTCTAGTATGAAATTGCTTTGAAATATTAATTAGGAGGTCTTAAATAGCAATTTGACCAATCTCTAAGTGATGGACAAAATTGGACATGGATGGAATTTTTGAAAGTTTAGTAAGGAATGGCATTTTGGTCATTTGGTAGTTAAAAGAAATAAAAAGGGAAAATAAAGCCAAAATTGACTCATCTTTTTCATGGAGGCCGAAATTAGCATGGGGGAAGCCATGGCTAGGTTTTTCAAGCTTTCCAAGCTCAATAGTAATCCGTTCTAACCCCGTTTTTCAAGTTCATTACGTTTTTGGAATCCTGTTAATTTGATTAAGTTTATTCTAGCAATAATTTAAGCTAGGGTTCATATTTGGAAAAATACCCATAGGTGAAATGTGTTTATTTTTCTATTTTATGATAGAATATAAGGTTTTAAATTATGTTAGACAACTTGTGCTACTCGGTTTTGAGTGAAAACGAGTAAAAGGGCTTAATCGGTAAAAATACCTAATAGTCATAAGTATATGTTAGAGTGAGAATTTGATGTTGCCATAGAAGGGAAAAGTGATCAGCATGTCATGAAACATAAGAATAAATGATGAAGTTTAATTCTCGAGCCTAGAGGCAAAAGTGTAAATATGTAAAAGTTTAGGGGCAAAATTATAATTTTGCTAAAGTTTGAGTTAAGGAATGTTTTGAATAGTACATTAATTAAATAAGTAAAATATGATGTTTTAGATCCCGAAAAATGAGATTTGAACCTAGAATGAGAGAAAAATCGAAAATTGGGAAAGTTGGTAAAATGGTCGTTTTAGTATCGAGGTAAGTTCATATGTATAATAAGCATTACTTTATGCATGTTTCAATGTAAAATTGATATATTTATTATAATTTCTGAGGTGTTGAAAGTATGTAAGTTGGTATGATAATAATACAACAATAATGCTGTAATTTATATTTGAAAGTTAAATTTAGTGAATTAATTGAATTATGTTAAATTAAATGATTATGGTGCCAAGTTTATGAATTGATTTAAAAATATGTCTATAGTACATGAAGTGCATTGAATTATCATACATAAATGTGATTTCTATGATTATGGATATTATGGGTAATTGTAAGTTTATATGATTTTTAATAAGGCAATGTGTAATTTAATGTTATTGCCTTGATATTAAATGAGATGTAAGTTTATATGTAAGTAATACATCAATATTACTTGTATTATGATATTTTATAATAATATTGGAAATATGTTTGTGGATAATTACTTGATTAGTGAAATTGTTGGAAAAGAGAGTGAAATCCCGGTTGAACCTTCGGAAAGATTGGATGATACAGATAGTATGTAGCTAGGTCACATGTATGGTGTTGGGTGCACATCATGTGTACAAGAGAGCTACAAGACATTATTATGTAGCTAGGTCGCATGGGTGATACTATGTGTACACCATGTAGACAAGAGAGCTACGGGATATATGTAGCTAGGTCGCATGCATGGTTACAGGTGAAGGACACCATGTAGACAAGAGAGCTACGAGATAAATTGGCTAGGTCACATGGGTGGTATTGAGTGTTCAGCATGTGTACAACAGAGCCAAACTATATGATGGGTGGAGCTATGTGCTGAAACCACCAAGTGTCGAAGATAGATCCGAAGTGTTCAATGGGAGACTCTCTATGTATTTCTTTGTGAGTTTTGTGATGAATAAGTGCAGGAACTTGCTTATGTGAATGATGTGTTCATTAAGTGTCCAGGATGTGGTAAGGTTATAAACAAGTAAGTTATACATGAGGATGATTTCATGGTGACCTTGTGATCATGGGCCTATACTTGTGATGTATGAAATGTGGTGAAAATGATTTGTGATATGTATGTTAAAATGAGGTTAATACAAAGAAAGTGTGAAAGAGTGAATTAGCAATAAAACTGTTTTAGACAGTAGCAGTGACGTGATTTTTACAAATCACCAAAAATAGTATAAATTGAATCAGAGACTGAATGAGATATCAAATTAAATCTTAATGCATCTATTTTCATATAAAAGAAACAGAGCAAGAAAAGGAGTTCTATATTTTGAGATATTTATGTTTTTGTGAGACTGGTTCAGAATGATTACGTGATCCCCAGTTCTAACTTTGGAAAATCAAAACAATTTGGATAAAAATAATTAGAGGATTAAACTTATATTTTTAAAATCCATAATGAGTCTATTTTCAAGATAAATCAACAAGAACATTATCCGAGTTTTGTACTGTGAGATAATTAATTTTTAGTGAAGAGAGATCAGAACTGTCAGAAAGTGGAAAAGGGGAAATTTTAATGAATAAACTGTACTAATTTGCTGAACCAAAAAATTATGAAAATTTTATGGTGGAAAGATATGTGAGTCTAGTTTTAGGGGAAATTTACGGATCTTAATTTTGAGCTCTGTAGCTTGAATTATAAATAAGTAAGTGACTATGACTCGTGTGGATAGTTTGATGTGAGCATTTATTAGTAAATTGTGAAATCGTACTTATAAGAATGCTATATACATTAAGGATGTGGAATGGAGAGGAGGACGAGGAAAATAAATATATGTGGAATACATGGAAACTATGGTATATGAAATATTGATATAATGAAATAAATGATATGTGTTTATAAGAAAACAGAAAGAGAATGATATGTATCATGACATGTATATATATGACTAGTCTCAATGTAATGCTTGTTGGGTATGGAGTTGAATTGAAATGTTTCAGGCAAACATGTTATTTTACGCATCTGAATTGTGATATTTTATAAAGATATGATCTAGTTTTAAATATGAATGCTTGATGATTAAGCTGAAGATATTTGGTAAGATGATAATCTTAGTATAAATGTATAAGTGGTACTATAATAAACAAGGTAAAATGAGTATGAGAGACACATGTATGATGACATACAAATGCTATGTTTGTGATTTAATTGAGAATATTTAATCATTAAATGAATACCATGTTATATGCTTTTGATTTTGTATAAGTGTGTAAGAGATTAAGGTTGACCAAAGCTTGGAAAATAGCCTAGGTATATTCCACACAGGCAGAAACACGACCATGTGTCTTAGCCGTGTATGGAACACGACTTTGGGACACGAGCGTGTGGAGCCTTAAAGCATGAAATTTCCAAGATTTTCGTAAGTTCTTGGTTTAGTCCCGAACCTTTTCTAAAGTATGTTTTGGGATTCGTAGACTCAAATAAGGGACTATGTGTAAGTGAATGAACGTTTTGAAATATGAATGAAATTTTATGGCTCGTATTTTAGTTTAATGTTTGTATGTTTGTCAGTAACGCCTCGTACCCTATCCCGGCCTCAGGTACGGGTAAGGGGTGTTACAGTTGCTACCAGCTGAGAGTTAAGGAGCAAGATGTACCAAAAACTGCATTTTGATCGAGGTATGGCCATTATGAGTTCCTTGTCATGCCTTTTGCTTAACAAATGCTCCTGTAATGTTTATGGATTTAATGAACCGTATTTTCTGGTCATACTTGGATAAATTTTTGTGGTATTTATTGATGATATATTAATTTATTCTCGAGATAAGAGTGAACATGCAGAGCATTTGAGAACTATTTTGCAGACTTGAAGAGATAAGTAGTTGTATGCCAAGTTTAGCAAAAGTGAGTTTTGGCTCAAGAAGTCAAATTCTTAGGACACATCATGTCGGCTGATGGAATTAGAGTTGACTCGAGAAAGATCTCGGCTATTGTTGAGTGGAAATTTTCGAGGAATGTATCGGAGATTAGAAGCTTTCTAGGCTTAGCGGGTTGCTACAAATGATTTGTTAAAGGATTCTCCATGATTGCTAATCTGGTGACGAGGTTGCTACAGAAAGATGTCAAGTTTGAATGGATAGAAAAATGCCAGCAGAGTTTCGAGAAACTAAAGGCATTGTTGATTGAAGGTCCAATTTTAGTGCAACCGAAACAGGGAAAAGAATTCATAGTGTATAGTGACGCATCCTTGAATGGATTGGGATGCGTGCTCATGCAAGAAGGCAAGGTGATAGCATATGCCTTGAGACAACTGAAGCCGCATGAGAAAAACTATACAAAACACAATTTAGAACTGGCCACCATCGTATTTGCATTGAAGATTTGGAGACACCACTTGTACGGAGAGAAATGTCAGATATTCATCAACCATAAAAGTCTAAAGTATTTGATGACTCAAAAGTAACTGAACCTTCGTCAACGGAGATAGCTAGAGCTCATAAAAGATTACGAGTTGGTGATCAACTAACACCCAGGGAAGGCGAACGTGGTCACCGATGCTTTGAGTAGGAAGTCATTATTTGCCTTGAGGGCTATGAACACTCAGTTGTTAGTAACCAACAATGGTTCAATTTTAGCTGAGTTGAGAGCGAAACCAATGTTTTTGCAAGAGATCAACGAAGCTTAGAAAGGTGATAAAGAATTGCAAGCTAAGATAACTCAGTGCAAGATGGGTATAGAATTAGACTTTTGGATTGGTTCAGATGGTTGTTTAATGTTTCGAGATAGAATTTATATACCCAAGGCTGATGAGCTTATTTAGAAAATTTTGCAAGAAGCACATAGTGGTTGTTTGTCTATCCATCCGAGTACTGTGAAGATGTACCATGACTTGAAGAAAATGTATTGGTGGTTAGAGATGAAAAGAGACATTTTAAAATTTGTTTCTAAATGCTTAATTTCCCAGCAAGTAAAAGTCGAACACCAAGTGCCTTCTAGTTTACTTTAGCCTATCATGGTTCCCGAGTGAAAGTGGGACCGTATTACTGATAAACTGTAATTTATACATATTTCTATCCTATGCTTAGCACATTTTATGGATGATTTTTCCTTAGATTTGGTGAATTCGATGCTCCTAATGCCTTAATTTCATGTTTTATACTTAGGTGAGCATAGGAGAGTGAAAGGAACGAGAAACGGGCCAAAGATGGAGAAAATGGCCATCGTATGAAATCAACACGGCCTAGACCTCCTCACACGGGAAGACCACATGGCGGTGTCAATTTGGCAGAATCGAAGCACGACTAACACAGGTGAACCACACGCCCGTGTCTATTTAACAGGCTTGACCACAGCCTGAAGTAATCGCACACGGGCGTGTCGTTGTCGAGCCCAAATTGACTCCAATTCAGAAAAGGCCAATTTTGAGGGTTTTTAGGCATCTAAAGCCTATAAATACACCCTAGAGGAGGAGGAAAAGGAGACACGGAGAAGGAAGCAGGGAACTGCTCAAGGAAAGCTGATTGATCCATCTCAGAAGCCGGATTCATCATCAAGACTGAAGATCTCCCCTCAATTTCCATTCAAGAGTTTTGGGTTTTACGTTATGTTTTGTATTCATTATTCTTCTGAAATGTTTACCTTTTTAGTTATGAACTAAAACCCCTAAATACCTAAGGAGGATGAAACCTAAGACGGATCTTGTTATTATTATCTGAATTGTATGATAAATATTTGACTTCTTGTTAATTATGTGTTCTTAATTATTGTTTTGATATTCCAGGATATTGATTCAAGTTAAGCTCTTATTCAGAGGAGGAATCGACCCTGTCTAAGAGTACACTAGTCATAATTAAGCGGAGTTGATTCCGCGCCTAGAGATAGGGTGACAAAATTTTGCCGAATTAGGGTGAAACCTAATAAGGGGATCCATAGATCGAGTTAATGCAACCCTAGGGAGTTAATTAGAAAGAGATTTCAATTATTCAACCTAGGGTTAGACGTTGTTAGTCTCGAGAGGGATAATAATATAACTTAGGGCTTTCTACGGATCAAGTCAAATAAATAAATCTTCCGATTCAGAGTCAAATAACAAGTGTAGTCTAGGTGGATTTTTCCTTAGGTATTGTCTTAATTCAATCGTTTTTCCAAAAGTAATTCCCAAATTCTATTTTCTGTGAATTCTTAGCTTAGGCTATTTTCTGTGAATTCTTAGCTTAGGCTAGATAATAAAATGACAGTCATTACTAGTACTTTGAGTTCCTTTGGGTTCGACAATCTGGTTTTGCTAAAGCTATACTACTGCTCGATAGGTACACTTTCCTTCATCGTGATAATAGTTAGTTTCAAGAACGATTCATTATAAATATTTAAAACCTATCACGAATATCACGTATCAAGTTTTTGGCCCTGTTGCCGTGGAACTAAGATATTAGGAACACTCAATTTTTATTACATTAGCCATTTACTTTTATGTCAATTAACATTTTATTCTAATTTTTATTACTAATTCTTCTTTTTCCCTTTTTCTGGTAGGTTCTTATAGTTTATGACTAGAAGAAACCCGTCGGGACCATTACCTTTTGACAGTGAGATCGATTGCACAGTTTGCAAAAACCAAAGAGAAATAAGGCGAAGCTTAAGATACACAGAGAACGAGCATGAGGACGATATTCAAACCACAACCGAGGAGATGGCTGAAAACCAAGAAAATCCGCTACCTCCTGCAATTGCTGTTAATCAAAATCCCGCTTCGCATGTGATTATGCTAAACCTAATTTAATAGGAACTGAGTCAAGTATAGTTAGACCTGCATTGCTGTAAATAATTTTGAACTGAAACCTAACACAATTCAAATGATACAACAGTTTGTTCAGTTTGATGGTTTGTAGGACGAGGATCCCAACGCTTACTTGGAAAATTTCCTAGAATTTTGCGATACCTTTAAAATTAATGGCGTTTTTTATGACGCCATTCGCTTTGGTTGTTTCCCTTTTCGTTAAGGAATAAGGCTAAACAGTGGTTGAACTCCTTACCACGAGGGTCAATCACTACTTTGGAACAAATGACTGAAAAAATTTTATTAAAATATTTTCCACCAGCTAAAATAGCCAAATTACGTAATGATATCTCTTCTTTTGTGCAGATGGATTTAGAAACACTCCACGATGCATCAGAGAGATACAATTACCTTTTGAGAAGGTTCCCCTACCATGGGTTACCACTTTCGCTACAGGTTCAAACATTCCATAATGGCCTGAATCCTTCGACTCGGTAGATGATTGATGTAGCCGCTGAAGGAACTATCAATAATAAGACACCTGAGGCGGCTTATGAATTTATTGAGGAGATGTCACTGAATAACTATCAATGGCAAGTTATGAGAACAAAGTCGACAAAAGTAGCCAGTGTTTTCAACCTCGACGTGGTTACTATGCTATCTAACCAAGAAGAACTCTTAAATAAAAAATATTAATGGTTTGTGTGGTTCTACTCAGGTACATCCAGTGATGAGGTGTGACTCAAATGGAGGAGTGTAATATCCTGATTTTGGGCCTAGTCAGAATAGCGGTTTTGTGACCACAAAATCTGAGATAGAAATAATTATTTTATGATTATTTTGAGGTCTATGATATGATTGCATGATTGTGTGAAAATTTCGTGAAGAAATTTTATGCATAAAGTGCTTAAATTGAAATTAGGGACTAAATCGAATATTTTGTAAAACTTGCATTCTAGAAGTTTCTAGTATGAAATTGTTTTGAAATATTAATTAGGAGGTCTTAAATAGCAATTTTACCAATTTCTAAGTCTATGGACAAAAATTGGACATGGATGGAATTTTTGGAAAGTTTAATAGTAAGGGCATTTTGGTCATTTTGGGGTAAAATGAATTAAAATACAAAATTAAAAGCCAATTTTGCTCATCTTCAACCCCATGGCCGAATATAGCAAGGAGAAACCATGGCTAGGGTTTTTCAGTCCTCCAAGCTCGATTGTAAGTCCGTTCTATCCTCGTTTTTAATGATTTTTTATGTTTTTAGAGTCTCGGTAGCTCGATTAAGCTTATGCTAGCAATAATTCAACCTAGGGTTCATATTTGGAAAAATACCCATAGGTGAAATTTGTGTATTTTGGTGTTTTATGATAGAATATGAGGTTTTAAATTATGTTAGACAACTTGTGCTACTCGGTTTTAAGCGAAAACTAGCAAAAGGGCTTAATCGGTAAAAATACCTAATAGTCATAAGTACATGTTAGAGTGAGAATTTGATGTTTCCATAGAAGGGAAAAATGATCAGCATGTCATAAAACATAAGAAAATAGGCTGAATTTTAATTTACGAGCTTTGGGGCAAAAGTGTAAATATGCAAAAGTTTAGGGGCAAAACTATAATTTTGCCAAAATATGATTTTGGGTCAATTTGAATAATGTGAGTCCTAATTAGACTATATTTTAAATGATAGAGCAAGGAAAACTAAAATTCAGGCTAAAATGGGGAAAATACCAAGTTGTGGACGAAATGGTAAAAGTAGCCATTTTCGCGTACGAGGTAAGTTCATATGTAAATGTTGGTAATATAGTTATTATTTTAAATGTTTTTATGTTATTTAAATGATATGATAATTATTATGAAATATTATACTCGTGATAATTGTTTGATAATATGTCAAATTGTGTGATATACTTGGAAAATGTGAAATATTACCGAATACCGGTATCGGCATTCCGTAGAAGATGGTTGAGACACATGATTGGGAAAAAGGTCCCGTTGAACCTTTGGAATGGATTAGGATACAAGTGACATGTCACTAGGATATTTGGGAATCCGAACTCGTTGAGTTGAGTCCGAGTTCACTTATGGATGCGAATGTCCGAACTCGTTGAGTTGAGTCCGAGTTTGAGAGATGTAACTAGGCATCCGAGCTCGTTGAGTTGAGTCTGAGTTCACTTATGGATACGAACGCTCGAGCTCGTTGAGTTGAGTTCGAGTTCACTTATGGGCGGGTTACATGGTAGCTTGGCTACATATGTGGCACTTATGTGCAAACTTTCCATGTATCCGATTTATATTCCGATGTGTTCAACGGGTAAAATTCTACTCAAATGGAGTAATACTCGAGATGAAAGGGACGTATTGGTATGTGTTGTGAAATGAATACTTTGAACAGGTATGTACTTAACCCTGGGGTTGAAAACTCGATATAACAACAATATGGTAAGATGATAAATGAAAATGTGATATGAATGTCTCGGTGATGATTATGCAAATGATGTTTTATGTTTGCGTATATAGTTGTGTTACTTGCTATTTGCATGTGAACTTACTAAGCATTTATACTTACTCCATCCTTTTCATTCCTTGTAGTTTTGATAAGCCAGCTCGGAAATCGGGAACGGTCGGAGGTTCACTCACACTATCTGTATACCATCTTGGCATAATGGCTTGTATATTTTGAGTATGGCATGTGTAGCATTATAATAATTTTGTATATATGGTCTTATGATATGGTTATTGAGTGGTATGGAAATGCTTGGTAATGATTAGCCATTGGAATGGCTAATCATGATCATATTTGGTGTTATGTATGTCAAATTGCTAGCTAATCCATGGAAACCATGAAATAGGTAAAATTTACCATAAAATAGATTCTAACAGCAGCAGTGATGTAAATTTGAAAAATCACTAAAAATAGTAGAAATGGAATTAAATGATGAGCAAGTTATGAAATTGAAGCCTAATGAGTCTATTTTCATATGGATAAAAAGAAAAATAGGCATATAAATTATACTTTATGAGATATTTGAAACCTTGTGAAACAGGGCCAGAGTGATTTCTGGATCCTCTGTTCTGAATTTAAAAATTCATAATAAATTATAAAAAAATAATTAGAAGTCATTCTTTATATTTACAGATTCCTTATGGAGTCTAGTTTTAAGAGAAACAAACTTCATAGTCATTGAAATTCTTTACAGAGAGATATCTGATTCGTAATACACAGAGGTTAGAGTAGTCGAACCCTGAAACAGGGGAGACTTTAGCTAATAAACTATACTAATTGGCTTGACCAAAAATTCTATAAAAAAATTAGTAAATAGATAAATGAGATTATTTTCAGGGAAAATTTACGGAATTGGATTTTGTGTTTCGTAACTCGAGATATGAATTTTTAAGCGACTGTGATGCAGATTGCTAGTTTAACTGGAAATTTTAAAATAAATTGTTTGAGCTGTTTAAGTAATGAATTAAGTCTGTTAACACCTCGTGTTCGACTCCGACGACAGTCTCGGGTACGGGGCATTACATTTGGTGGTATCAGAGCAGGTTTAGTAGGTTCTCGGACTAACTTAGCATGTATAAAAGTTTAGCTATACATGCCACTGATCTGTGATAGTGTGATATCTTCCGACGCGTATAAGTACCGTCTTATTTAGACAGGGTACTCTCCAACCGAGCTGCGCTAACCATGTTCAATGTTATGCGAAGGTATTTGAGTAAAGTTATGATTATGATAAGTCTCGGTTCAAAAAAGTATGAATAAAAGTTTATGATACATATGTGATAATATGTGAGATGAAAGTTCATGTTGTGATAAATATCCATATTTGCTTAATGCTCATACGATGTAGTGTATGTGGCTTACTTGATAAGATAAACGGAATAAATAGAAAGTAGTAGAGGTATGAATAAAGGTCATAATATTATGATACGAATGAAAATGTCCTTGTCTTGATTTGGACGTCGAATGTTGATGAATGCTAATGATATATAATTTTTATAAGATAAAGGATTATAATGAAATGAACTTATCTATGTTAAATTGTTGGACTGAATTATATGATTGTAATGATATGTACATGATGATGCATGAAATGAATGTTGTGATTGTGATGCAAATATCTATGTTTGTTTGGCCTTATATGATGTCATGAGCATGAATTAATTTAATTAAATGAATGGATAAGTAAAGCTATCTAGAAAACATAGAATGTATGCATAAGTATATTGTGTAAATGGGACAATAGGAAAATTGGTGTAAGCCGACATGAATGTTGCATTGCCTGAATGAATGACATGATTTTGATGATGTTGCTATGATGATAGAAGTTGTGTCATATGTGTATGTATAAGAAAGTCGAGTCAGAGGTCCTACAACCCCTCCCCCTTACCGAAGTGGTACTTATAATGGAATTTCATGAGATTTGTATTGAATAAGTTTTCGGTTGAGAACCCAAAGAGTTCAGTGATAGAATAATTATAAGTATGATCAGAGATTGAAAATGAGCTGATAAGTAAAGTCAGAGTCAGTAAAGTATCGGATTGATATAAAGATTATTGGAATTATGCACTGTCCCAGTTAGAGAAGGAAATTCTCTTTGGTAAATCGAATTACTCAGGTGCAAGGTCGAGAAAAGTGTAAATCAAAATTTATTCAGAACTGACCTTCTTTAGTGAATGGTTTAATATGAAATTTGTGATGGCAGAACTAGTTGGGGAAATGATATTTGAAATGTGAACTATCTGAGTGTGATGGTTATGACTGGACAGATTTAGCAGTCTCTTTTGAGATGTTCTATGTGTTTACCCGTTCTCAGAAATATTTCTATGGCTATTGATCTTCTGAAGAAATTCTTGTTATATGGGAATTTCTTCTAATTCTAGTGTTGGATGAAAGCATTGGTAGTCTGACTGGTTTCTAATTTATATTGCTCTATTTCATCGGGTATTCTATTCCATTTCGTCTGATAAGAATTGATGAGAGAATACATATGATATTATGATTCGGTTTCTTCTACTTGATGCTTCATCTAATATATATGTATAGGAAGATATATTGTTCTTGTTAAATTTGATTTCAGTGGGATTAAATGATGTTTTCTTTTGGACTTTCTTTCTTTGAAGAATTATCGGGGTATTCTGTATTTTCTCTATGAGTTTAGTTTTCGATTCTCCAGCATAGTATCGTATCTTGGATTTCTTTATTCGGTTTTCTTGTTATCTTTGTTCTATAATTTCTCAATTATGACTCATGTTCGAAGTACGTTCTTCAGCTCGTGATAATCATCTCAAATATGACTATACTTCTAATTTGATCTTGGTAATGTGGTGATTTTAGTATTGGGTTTTTTTTTCTAATTTCTGTGTAAGGATTTGACATCAGTAAAGGCATAGGTGATAAAAGCGCGAGTTTCAGTTGGTATGGTGAATTATTTATTTGAAAGATTTCATGTGACAATTATGTCAGGATTATTTTTCTCAAGTCTGATAATAGAATTTCATTTTGTACAGATAAAAGAGTAAATAGTCTGAACGAGAAGTGTATATTTATTAGAAAGAGTTGGATATTAGTTAAAGTCACTACGAATGATAAGGTTTTCGTCTTGTGAAAGCTGAAAAGTTTATTACATGTTGACAGAGTTCAGATAGATGAGAATATTGGTAACCGAAGCGTCTGAACTAGACTATTCTACATTGAGTAAAGACTTCCTGACTTTCAGTAATGTACCGTTGTATGAATTGTGATGTGTTTCAAGACAATGAGGTAATGTGATAGTTTAGAGCTTTTGATGTTACATAAAATTGGAGTTGTTAAAGGGGTTAAAGCCGAGCATTGGAATCTATCAAAATTATCCTTGTCAGTGTTGATATTGGGATAGAAATGAGAAGGATTATTCTTGAGGCCATATCAGAATTAATTCCATAGCAGAAAGTGGAAAATGTGATGTATCCTATTGTTAAATGTTTAGCGAGATCTATAAATCATATTTGTATTGAATGAATTCCTACTCATCAGATTCATGGAATTTTAGGTCTCTTTGATTGTTGGATTTCTTGGAATTCCGGTCTCCATTAATCAAGTTAAGATCCGAGTTTTATGTCATGATATCATGGGAAACTGAGAAGGGTTGAAATTTTAAGAACAGTTGAGAGTTGAGACTGTAAGCTTTCAGATCATATGAGAAATTAAAGAGATGTATTGGAGGTACAGCCTAAGTGAAAGTTATTCGACACCGAATATGAGATTAAAAGTGAAGACCACATTTTTGTTAAGATTTTCGAGAACGAAAATCCCTAAAGGGGGGAGAGTTGTAATATCTTGATTTTGGGCCTAGTCGAAATAGCGGTTTCGTGACCACAAAATCCAAGATAGAAATAATTATTTTATGATTATTTTGAGGTCTATGATATGATTGCATGATTGTGTGAAAATTTCGTGAAGAAATTTTATGCATAAAGTGCTTAAATTGAAATTAGGGACTAAATTAAATAATTTGTAAAACTTGCATTCTAGAAGTTTCTAGTATGAAATTGTTTTGAAATATTAATTAGGAGGTCTTAAATAGAAATTTTACCAATTTCTAAGTCTATGGACAAAAATTGGACATGGATGGAATTTTTGGAAAGTTTAGAAGTAAGGGCATTTTGGTCATTTAGGGGTAAAATGAATTAAAATACAAAATTAAAAGACAATTTTGCTCATCTTCAACCCCATGGCCGAATATAGCAAGGATAAACCATGGCTAGGGTTTTTCAATCCTCCAAGCTCGATTGTAAGTCCGTTCTAGCCTCGTTTTTAATGATTTTTTACGTTTTTAGAGTCTCGGTAGCTCGATTAAGCTTATGCTAGCAATAATTCAACCTAGGGTTCATATTTGGAAAAATACCCATAGGTGAAATTTGTGTATTTTGGTGTTTTATGATAGAACATGAGGTTTTAAATTATGTTAGACAACTTGTGCTACTCGGTTTTAAGCGAAAACTAGCAAAAGGGCTTAATCGGTAAAAATACCTAATAGTCATAAGTACATGTTAGAGTGAGAATTGGATGTTTCCATAGAAGGGAAAAATGATCAGCATGCCATAAAACATAAGAAAATAAGCTGAAGTTTAATTTACGAGCTTTGGGGCAAAAGTGTAAATATGCAAAAGTTTAGGGGCAAAACTATAATTTTGCCAAAATATGATTTTGGGTCAATTTGAATAATGTGAGTCCTAATTAGACTATATTTTAAATGATAGAGAAAGGAAAACTAAAATTCGGGCTAAAATGGGGAAAATACCAAGTTGAGGACGAAATGGTAAAAGTAGCCATTTTCGCGTACGAGGTAAGTTCATATGTAAATGTTGGTAACATAGTTATTATTTTAAATGTTTTTATGTTATTTAAATGATATGATAATTATTATGAAATATTATACTCGTGATAATTTTTTGATAATATGTCAAATTGTGTGATATACTTGGAAAATGTGAAATACTACCGAGTATCGGTATCGGCATTCCGTAGAAGATGGTTGAGACACATGATTGGGAAAAAGGTCCCGTTGAACCTTAGGAATGGATTAGGATACAAGTGACATGTCACTAGGATATTTGGGCATCCGAACTCGTTGAGTTGAGTCCGAGTTCACTTATGGATGCGAATGTCCGAACTCGTTGAGTTGAGTCCGAGTTCGAGAGATGTAACTAGGCATCCGAGCTCGTTGAGTTGAGTCTGAGTTCACTTATGGATGCAAACGCCCGAGCTCGTTGAGTTGAGTCCGAGTTCACTTATGGGCGGGTTACATGGTAGCTTGGCTACATATGTGGCACTTATGTGCAAACTTTCCATGTATCCGAATTATATTCCGATGTGTTCAACGGGTAAAATTCTACTCAAAGGGAGGAATACTCGAGATGAAAGGGACGTATTGGTATGTTTTGTGAAATGAATACTTTGAACAGGTATGTACTTAACCCTCGGGTTGAAAACTCGATATAACAACAATATGGTAAGATGATAAATGAAAATGTGATATGAATGTCTCGGTGATGATTATGCAAATGATGTTTTATGTTTGCGTATATAGTTGTGTTACTTGCTATTTGCATGTGAACTTACTAAGCATTTATGCTTACTCCATCCTTTTCATTCCTTGTAGTTTTGATAAGCTAGCTCAGAAATCGGGAACGGTCGGAGGTTCGCTCACACTATCTGTATACCATCTTGGCATAATGGCTTGTATATTTTGAGTATGGCATGTGTAGCATTATAATCATTTTGTATATATGGTCTTATGATATGGTTATTGAGTGGTATGGAAATGCTTGGTAATGATTCGCCATTGGAATGGCTAATCATGATCATATTTGGTGTTATGTATGTCAAATTGCTAGCTAATCCATGGAAACCATGAAATAGGTAAAATTTACCATAAAATAGATTCTAACAGCAGCAATGATGTAAATTTGCAAAATCACTAAAAATAGTAGAAATGGAATTAAATGATGAGCAGGTTATGAAATTGAAGCCTAATGAGTCTATTTTCATATGGATAAAAAGAAAAATAGGCATATAAATTATACTTTATGAGATATTTGAAACCTTGTGAAACAGGGCCAGAGTGATTTTTGGATCCTCTGTTCTGACTTTAAAAATTCATAATAAATTATAAAAAAATAATTAGAAGTCATTATTTATATGTACAGATTCGTTATGGAGTCTAGTTTTAAGAGAAACAAACTTCATAGTCATTGAAATTCTTTATAGAGAGATATCTGATTCGTAATACACAGAGGTCAGAGTAGTCGAACCCTGAAACAGGGGAGACTTTAGCTAATAAACTGTACTAATTGGCTCAACCAAAAATTCTATCAAAAAATTAGTAAATAGATAAATGAGTCTATTTTCAGGGACAATTTATGGAATTGGATTTGGAGTTTCGTAACTTGAGATATGAATTTTTAAGCGACTGTGACGCAGATTGCTAGTTTAACTGGAAATTTTAAAATAAATTGTTTGAGCTGTTTAAGTAATGAATTAAGTCTGTTAACACCTCGTGTTCGACTCCGGCGACGGTCTCGGGTACGGGGTGTTACAAGGAGCATGCACAGAATATCAACCCTTCAACCCTAGCATCGAGGAGGAACAAGTCCAATATATGGGTGACAATAACTCTAGATCCCAAAATAACCTATATAGCAATACTTACAATGCAGGTTTGAGGAACCACCCAAATTTTTCATGGGGAGGCCAAGAAAATCAGAGACCACCTCCAGGCTACCAACAACCAACCTACCAACAGGAAAAGAAGCTGAACCTTGAAGAGATGCTCTCAAAGTTTATATCGGTGTCAGAAACTCATTTTTAGAATACCGAGACAGCACTTAAGAATCAACAAGCATCGATTCAAGGGCTCGAAACTCAAATTGGATAGCTTGCCAAGTTGATTTTTGAATGACCACAAGGTAGCTTGCCAAGCAACACAGAATCTAACCCAAGGGAGGAACTTAACGCGATTACTAGTCAAGATAAGAAAGGGTTAGTCACACCTAAACCAGAACCAAGGCAAGAAACTGAGATAAGCAAAGGTAAAGGTGAGGTAGACCACAATGAGTAGAAACCAGTAAGTACAGAATACAAACCTCGTGTGCCATACCCTAATGCGACAAGGAAAGACCGTTCAGATGAACAAATTGGTAAATTCTTTAAACTCTTAAAAAAATTACATATTAACTTATCGTTTATTGAAGCTCTATCGCAGATGCCAAACGCAATGAAATTTTTAAAGGAGCTTTTAGCAAATATGCGGAAGTTGGACGAGGCTTCGCATGTGAAGCTAAACGCAGTTTGCTCAGCCATTCTACAGAATAAACTACCCAACAAATTGAAAGATCCAGGGAGTTTTACAATTCATTGCTTAATTGGTAGTTTAGATGTTAATAATGCATTAGGTAATGTAAGGGCTAGTATTAACGTCATGCCTTACAAAATGTTTAAACAACTAGGTCTTGGGAAACCCAAACAGACTAGGATGAGCATTCAATTAGTAGATAAAACTATAAGATTTCCTAGGGGTATTATTGAAGATGTGCTAGTTAAAACTGATAAATTTATATTTCCCGTTGACTTCGTTGTTCTAGACATATAGGAGGATAGCAACACTCTTTTGATTTTAAGAAGGCCCTTTTTAGCAACTGCTAGAACAATTATTGATGTTGGCACAGGTGAGCTCACACTTTGTGTGGGAGACGAAACAATCACCCTTCAAGCTCGCAATTCTGGCAACACATCGAAAATTGAAGGTGATTGTCTAATCCATTCTACTAAAACAGACAATATGGTGCAACCTACTTCGTAGGAAATGAGTTTAAAGGAAGTACATGAGCCATTTTCAAGCAATAGTAGAGGACCTATTCTTGAAGAACAAAGCCTACAAATCGAGGAGCTAGATGAATGGCAGATGCATAAACCGAGAAAACACGATAATCCAAAACTATGCCAGAACAAGCTCAATACCTTTCCAAATCAACTTAAGGTTGGAGATAAAGTTTTATTAGATGCTGTAGATCCTCACATTGCCACTGCCAAAACGAATGAAGAAATTCCTCTTACGGTACTTAGCATTTTCCCATTCGGTACAGTCAAGGTAAGTCAGCCCAAGTTCGGCACTTTTAAGGTAAACAATACCCGCCTAAAACCTTATTTTGATGAGATTCACAGTAAGAATGAGGAGTATAAACTCCTCGAACCACCATGACCATTCAATGGAGAGGTAAGTCAACCTTAGACTATAAATAAGCACTTCTCGAGAGGCAACCCAAGCACTAACTGTATTAACTTCTTTAAATTTTAGTACCTAACTTACTAACGGAACTCTTGAATACAGGTTTACCACACAGACACGGCCAAGCACACGGGCGTGCTTAGGACCGTGTGGAAACAAGGTAAAGATTTTCCCTAGAACGGGCTATGATAAATTGCCACGGCCATGCGACATGGCCGTGGGCGAACTTGCCAATACAACACGGACATGCAACACGCCCGTGCCTTAAAACCATGGCTGAACTTGTCAAATTAACTCGATCGTGCGACATGATCGTGCCAAACAACCGTGGGCGAACCTGCCAAAATAACACGGGTGTGGACCTTCATGCACAGGCATGGGAGAAGCGAACAAAGACAGAGACAACCGTGTGCATCAACACGCCCAAGGTACACGGGCGTGGGGAAATTGTTAGACGCGCCCAAATTCAAAATTCGCGAATCACACGGGAAAAAATTAGGGAACACGGGCGTGTCCCCTGGCCGTGTGTCCCAAAATCTATAAATACCCTTCACCATTCATCATCTTCTTCACCCAAAATCCCTAGCCCTAGCCGCTGTAAGTCCACACGGCCTCCCTGCCACGCCCGTGTGCCGCCTCCAACTTCATTTTTGATGCCCATTCTCATCTTTTTAGCCTTTGTTTACACTTTTCTCTTTTATTTTACTTAGTTCTAATGCTAATTATCATGTTAATCTTCATTTATCCCACACTATTTCCATTTTGCTAACATTCAAGTGCCATTGTTAGATTAGCTACCATTTATTTCATGCGACATTTTTCTTTATTACTTGATGATTTTTCAAGCCCCATTTAGTATTCTAAGTCAATATTCACTTGCGTGTTATTCTTTTCCATTATAATCCATACATTTTGATACATTCATGCTTTTTACATTTCCATCAAGCTCTTTGCCATTTTGATTTTCATACTAATACCACGACATTATGCCATAAAATTTATTGTTTTGGTTAGGTCTATTAGTGTTAGTAGTTGTGCCTGAAATTATTTATGACCTTTTCCTTGTTGAATTTGTTTATATTTTACCTTATCCAATCATTAAAACGGAATAATGGTTTTGCTTGCAGGTATACCATGTCAAGCTCACGTGGGAAGAGAACCGCCGCCCCTACTTCGAAAAAACGGAAAGGGGCATCATCTTCTTCAGGCCCCACTTGTAATATCCTGAATTAGGGCTTGATCAGAATAGTGGTTTCGTGACCACAAATCCGAGATAGAAATAATTATTTTACAATGATTTTGATGTTTATGATATGATTGCATGATTGTGTGAAAATTTCGTGATGAAATTCTATGCCTAAAGTGCTTAAATTGAAAGTAGGGACTAAATCGAATAAGTTGCAAAACTTACATTCTAGAAGTTTTTAGTATGAAATTGTTTTGGAATATTAATGAGGAGGTCTTAAATAGCAATTTGACCAATTTTAAGTTCATGGAAAAAATTAGGACATGGAAGGAATTTTTGGAAAGTTTAGTATTAAGGGTATTTTGGTCATTTAGTTATTAAAATGAATTAAAAACAAAATTAAAAGCCAATTTTTTTCCATCTTCTTCATTAGGCCGAAATTTCAAGGGTTCTCCATAGCTAGGGTTTGTTTCAAGCTTCCAAGCTCCATAATCAAGAAAAACGAGATTCAAGTCGTGATCGAGGAAAAGAAAAGATTGTGGACTAAATTGCAAAATCTTTATATTTTGGTACCAAGTTTTGAACAAGCCGGCTCAGGAATCGAGACAGGTCGAAAGTTCGATCACACTATCCAAAGGACTTTTATCTTGGTAAATGGCTTGTACAACTACTTAAGTATGGCATGTATAGCAAAATACCTATTTTGTGTAAATAATTTTATGATATGGCCATGTTTGGTTGAGAAAATGTTTGATATTGATAAGTCATGGTGATGGCTAATTTAGATCATGCTTGATATCATGGAAGTTTAACAGGTTATCTAGTTCATAAATATTCATGGAAAGATGAAACTTGCGTTAAAACAGAATATTGCTGCAGCAATGACATGAATTTGAAAAATCACTAAAAATAGTATAAATAGAAATAAATGATGAGTAAGTTATGAAATTGAAGCTTAATGAGTCTATTTTCATATGGATTGAAAAAAACATGAATATAAATTATATTTTATGAGATAATTAAACTTTTACGAAATAGGGCCTGAGTGATTTTTGGATCCCCTATTCTGACTTTAAAAATTCATAATAAATTTTACTAAAATAATTAGAAGTTGTTATTTATATGTACAGATTCCTTATTTAGTCTAATTTTAATAGAAACAAACCTCATAGTCATTGAAATTTTGTATAGAGATATATCTGATTCGTAATACACAGAGATCAGAGGAGTCAAACCCTAAAATAGGGGATACTTTAATTAATAAACTGTACTAATTGGCCCAATAAAAAATTCTATAAAAAATTAGTAAATAGATATATGAGTCTAGATTCAGGAAAAATTTACGGATCTTGATTTCAAGTTTCGTAACTTGAGATATGATTTTTCTTGTAACTGTGACGCGAGTAGCTAGAAAGCTGTGAATGTAGAAACAAATGATTTGAAGTTCTTAAATTGATAAATTATGTTCGAATTACATTTAGTGGTATCAGAGCAGGTTTAGTCGGTTCTCGGACTACGTGTTGTATGTATGGATTTTGCTATACATGCCATATGTATGAATTGTGATAGTGTGACGACTTCTAACCTTTTTAAATGATTTTTATGCAGTAAATGGATCCCGATCTAGCTGTGGCAGATGAAGTAGAGAGTAATGCGCCAGCTCCGGCTGAAGGGGCAGCGCCGACTGAAAACCCACCTCTTACTGTTGGTCAGGGAGGAGGAGAAAGGGATCGAAAAACCTTTCTCCAAATTATGAGTGCATGGTACATTGAGTTCATTCGTACGAACCCAAATGTACGACCTCCCCCAATTCCTCAACCTATGCCTCCAATGCCTCAAGGAGTGGATATGATAAAATTTCACAGAACCCCCGTTGATAGAATTCGTAAACAAGGGGCTGAAGAATTTAGAGCAAATATTGATGATGATGCAGAGAAAGCAGAGTTCTGGCTTGAAAATTCTATCCGGGTATTTGATGAATTATCTTGTACACCTGAAGAATGTTTGAAATGTGCTACATCTTTGTTGAGAGATTCAGCCTATAATTGGTGGAAGACTTTGATTTCGGCGGTACCGAAAGAGAGGGTAACCTAGGAATTCTTTCAAGAAGAGTTTCGGAAGAAATATATTAGTGAAAGATTTATTGATCAGAAATGTAAAGAGTTTCTTGAGCTGAAGCAAGGTAACATGACAGTCTTAGAATATGAAAGAGAGTTTGTTCGATTGAGTAAGTATGCCAGGGAATATGTTCCTACAGAAGCCAAGATGTGCCGACGATTTGAAGACGGGCTCAACGAAGACATTAAAGTATTTGTCGGGATCCTTGAACTGAAAGAAATGGTAGTTCTAGTTGATCGAGCTTGTAAGGCTGAAGAACTACTTAAAGAGAAGAGGAAGGTAGAGGCTGAGACACGAAATTGGAAGAAAATGCCAATGAGTAAGGCACCTTCACAGCAACCCGGAAAGTCAAGAAATATGAATCCTCGTTCCCAAGTTTCAGCTGGGCAATCATATGGAAATTTTAAGAAGCAGAATGTGGGTCCTAAATCTCAGAATACTTCTGCAGCCAGTGTAGGGAACTCGAGATTTGTTAAACCCGAGTGCCAGCGGTGTGGTAGAAATCATTTTGGTCTGTGCAGAGCCAATGAATGTTTTCGATGTGGTTCTCCATATCATTTTATTAGAGACTGCCCAGAGAGAGCTGAGAAAGAAAAATTTCAGAGTGTAAAAGCTAGTGGTGCAAACTCGAGGGGAAGGTATCCGAGAAAAGCTGGAAGTGAAACAAGCAGTAAGAATGTAGCCAGAGATGCAGCAGTTAGATTTGAGGGAAGAGCTCCGGCTAGAACTTATGCTATTAAAGCGCGTGAAGATGCTTCCTCACCCGATGTGATTACCGGTACATTTTCTCTTTATGATATTAATGTTATTGCTTTGATTGATCCTGGTTCTACTCATTCATACGTATGCATTAAACTGGTGTCTAGTATGAATATACCTGTTGAGAACATAGAATTTATGATTAGAGTGTCGAACCCGTTAGGCAAATGCGTGATAGTTGATAAAGTAAGCAAGAAATGCCCTTTAATGATTCGGGGTCATTACTTTCCGGCCGACTTGATGTTATTGCCGTTTGATGAATTTGATGTTATTTTGGGTATGGATTGGTTGACATTGCATGATGCTATAATAAATTGCAAAGAAAAGGTTATAGAATTAAAGTGTGAAAGTGGTGAAATTCTGCGGGTTGAACCAGACAAATCAGAGGCATTATCTAGTATGATTTCTTCGATGTCGGCTCAGAGATATTTGAGAAAGGGTTATGAAGCTTATTTGGCGTATGTAATTAATACAAAAGAAGTTGAAAAGAAAGTTGAATCAGTGCCGGTTGTGTGTGAATTTGCGGACGTATTTCCAGAAGAATTGCCGGGTTTGCCTCCAGTCAGGGAAGTAGAATTTGGTATTGATTTAATATCGGGAACAGCTCCGATCTCGATTGCTCCATATAGAATGGCACCAACAGAGTTGAAAGAATGAAAGTCGCAGTTTCAAGAGTTGACTGATAAAGGCTTTGTGAGACCGAGTTTTTCACCTTGGGGTGCTCCCGTGTTATTTGTGAAAAAGAAGGATGGTTCTATGAGATTATGTGTTGATTATCGGTAGTTAAACAATGTGACAATCAAAAACAAGTATCCGTTGCCGAGAATTGATGATTTGTTTGATCAGCTAAAAGGAGCGACATGGTTTTCAAAGATTGACTTGAGATCTGGGTATTATCAGCTGCGAGTAAAAGAGTCAGATGTGCCTAAAACTGCTTTTAGAACAAGGTACGGTCATTATGAATTTTTAGTTATGCCATTCGGGTTGACAAATGCTCCTGCTGTGTTTATGGATTTAATGAATCGCATATTTCGGCCATACTTGGACAGATTTGTTGTGGTGTTTATAGATGATATTTTAATTTATTCAAAAGATGAGACAGAGCATGCTGAGCATTTGAGGATAGTTTTGCAAACTTTGAGAGATAAGCAGCTGTATGCTAAGTTTAGTAAAAGTGAATTTTGGCTCTGGGAAGTTGGATTTTTGGGTCATATTGTTTCAGGTGATGGTATACGGGTTGATCCTAGTAAAATTTCAGCCATTGTTGATTGGAAACCACCGAAAAACGTAACTGAAGTTAGAAGTTTCTTGAGGCTAGCTGGGTATTATCGGCGGTTCGTAAATGGATTTTCTATAATTGCTGCTCCTATGACTAGACTACTCCGAAAGGATGTTAAATTTGAATGGACGGAAGAATGTCAACAGAGTTTCGAAGAATTGAAAAAGTTATTAACTGAAGCACCAGTGTTGATACAGCCCGAATTAGGTAAAGAATTTGTAGTGTATAGTGATGCTTCTCTAAATGGTTTAGGGTGTGTACTCATGCAAGAAGGAAAAGTGGTGGCTTATGCTTCGAGACAGTTAAAACCTCATGAGAAGAATTATCCTACTCACGATTTGGAATTGGCTGCGGTGGTATTTGCTTTGAAGATTTGGCGACATTATTTGTATGGTGAAAAGTGCCGAGTATATACCGATCACAAAAGTCTTAAATACTTGATGTCACAAAAAGACTTGAATTTGAGACAGCGAAGATGGTTGGAGTTATTGAAAGATTACGAGCTTGTTATCGATTATCATCCAGGAAAAGCGAATGTGGTTGCCGATGCTTTAAGCAGAAAGTTGTTGTTTGCTTTGAGAGTTATGAACACCCAGTTGAACATTTCAGATGACGGTTTGATTCTAGCAGAGTTAAGAGCAAGACCGATGTTTTTACAAGAAATTTCTGAAGCTCAGAAAAATGATCAAGATTTGCTAGCCAAAAGAAAATAGTGTGAAGCTGATACGGGATCAGATTTCAGAATCGGTTCTGATGGTTGTTTGATGTTTAAAAATCGGATTTGTGTACTGAAAAATGATGAGTTGATTCAAAAGATTTTGTATGAAGCACATAATGGTTGTTTAGCTTTCATCCGGGCAGTACGAAGATGTATAATGACTTGAAGAATATGTACTGGTGGAGTGGAATGAAAAGAGATATTTCCGAGTTTATATCAAAGTGCTTAGTTTGCCAACAAGTGAAAGCTGAACACCAAGTACCTTCGGGATTACTCCAGCCTATTATGGTTCCTGAATGGAAATGGGATCGGGTTACTATGGATTTTATATCAGGGTTGCCGTTAACTCCAGGGAAGAAAAATGCCATCTGGGCAATAGTTGACAGAATGACTAAATCAGCTCATTTTATTCCGGTACGTACAGATTATTCTCTTAATAAGTTGGCTGAATTGTATATCCGAGAGATTTTTAGACTTCATGGGATACCTTTGTCAATCATTTCGGATAGAGATCCGAGGTTTACCTCACGGTTTTGGAAAAAGTTGCAAGAAGCATTAGGTACAAAGTTCAATTTCAGCACTGCCTTTCATCCACAAACTGATGGACAATCAGAGAGAGTAATTTAGATTCTTGAAGACATGCTCAGATGTTGTGTATTGGAATTTCAAGGTAGTTGGGAAAAGTATTTACCATTGGTAGAATTTGCTTATAATAATAGTTATCAGACAAGTTTGAAGATGGCACCTTATGAAGCATTATATGGTCGTAAATGTCAGACGCCATTGTATTGGACTGAACTCAAGGAAAATCAGATTTATGGAGTTGATTTAATAAAAGAAACCGAAGAAAAGGTGCAAGTGATTCGAGATTGTTTGAAAGATACTTCAGATAGACAGAAATCTTATGCGGATTTGAAACGAAAGGAAATGGAGTTTCAAGTTGGTGATAAGGTATTTTTGAAAGTGTCTCCATGGAAGAAAGTCCTTAGATTTGGATGAAAGGGCAAGTTTAGTCCGTGTTTTATTGGACCGTACGAAATAATTGAAAAAGTTGGACCGGTAGCATATCGGCTAGCGTTACCACCCGAATTAGAGAAGATTCATGTTGTGTTTCACGTATCTATGTTACGTCGGTATCGTTCGGATCCTTCACATATAATTTCACCGACAGAAATTGAACTGCGACCGGATATGACTTATGAAGAAGAACCGATTAAGATTTTAGCTCGAGAAGTCAAACAACTAAGAAATAAAAGTGTTGCACTTGTAAAAGTGTTGTGGCAAAAGCATGGGGTAGAAGAGACTACATGGGAACCTAAAGAAACTATGAGAAACCAATACCCACACCTGTTTACCGGTAAGATTTTCGAGGACGAAAATCCTTAAAAAGGGGGGGAGAGTTGTAATATCCTGAATTAGGGCTTGATCAGAATACTGGTTTTGTGACCACAAATCCGAGATAGAAATAATTATTTTACAATGATTTTGATGTTTATGATATGATTGCATGATTGTGTGAAAATTTCGTGATGAAATTCTATGCCTAAAGTGCTTAAATTAAAAGTAGGGACTAAATCGAATAAGTTGCAAAACTTGCATTCTAGAAGTTTTTAGTATGAAATTGTTTTGGAATATTAATGAGGAGGTCTTAAATAGCAATTTGACCAATTTTAAGTTCATGGAAAAAATTAGGACATGGAAGGAATTTTTGGAAAGTTTAGTAGTAAGGGTATTTTGGTCATTTAGTTATTAAAATGAATTAAAAACAAAATTAAAAGCCAATTTTTGTCCATCTTCTTCATTAGGCCGAAATTTCAAGGGTTCTCCATAGCTAGGGTTTGTTTCAAGCTTCCAAGCTCCATAATCAAGAAAAACGAGATTCAAGTCGTGATCGAGGAAAAGAAAAGATTGTGGACTAAATTGCAAAATCTTTATATTTTGGTACCAAGTTTTGAACAAGCCGGCTCAGGAATCGGGACAGGTCGAAAGTTCGATCACACTATCCAAAGGACTTTTATCTTGGTAAATGGCTTGTACAACTACTTAAGTATGGCATGTATAGCAAAATACCTATTTTGTGTAAATAATTTTATGATATGGCCATGTTTGGTTGAGAAACGGTTTGATATTGATAAGTCATGGTGATGGCTAATTTAGATCATGTTTGATATCATGGAAGTTTAACAGGTTATCTAGTTCATAAAAATTCATGGAAAGATGAAACTTGCGTTAAAACAGAATATTGCTGCAGCAATGACATGAATTTGAAAACTCACTAAAAATAGTATAAATAGAACTAAATGATGAGTAAGTTATGAAAATGAAGCTTAATGAGTCTATTTTCATATGGATTGAACAAAACAGGAATATAAATTATATTTTATGAGATATTTAAACTTTTGCAAAACAGGGCCAGAGTGATTTCTGGATCCCCTGTTCTAACTTTAAAAATTCATAATAAATTTTACTAAAATAATTAGAAGTTGTTATTTATATGTACAGATTCCTTATTTAGTCTAGTTTTAATAGAAACAAACCTCATAGTCATTGAAATTTTGTATAGAGATATATCTGATTCGTAATACACAGAGGTCAGAGCAGTGAAACAGGGGATACTTTAATTAATAAACTATACTAATTGGCCCAATAAAAAATTCTATAAAACAATTAGTAAATAGATATATGAGTCTAGATTCAGGGAAAATTTACGGATCTTGATTTCGAGTTTCGTAACTCGAGATATGATTTTTCTTGTAACTGTGACGCGAGTAGATAGAAAGCTGTGAATGTAGAAACAAATGATTTGAAGTTCTTAAATTGATAAATTATGTTCGGTAACCCCTCAAGCTCGACTCCGGTGATGGTCTCGGGCATGGGGGCGTTACACCACTGTGGAAATCTGAGACCCCTTCCTCCGATTTTCACTAGACAATCAGGAGGAATTGTTTCAGGTTCTACAGGCCTGACCTTTAGGTGTGGGCCGTTGCACTGACTGGACAACGCTTGAACAAGTCCAGTTGGTTGACGATGTATGAGCACTCCTGATAACCGATCCATGGGACCTCTTCTTTTCGATTATCGAACCGACGTACCTTGAGTTCACACTTGAACTTTGATCGAAATTCTATGTTCAAGACATCATGACCAACTTCGATGATCCTGGAACAATCCAATTCCGTGTCGGCGATTTAGTTCGCCAGTTGAGCATTCCCGAGTTCTGTATTGCTTTGGGTCTATATACAGAGAAGTTTAGGGATGAAAACGACCTCGACACTTTCCACCGCCACATCCACTACTCTCCCTCGAAGTGCTGGGACACCTTGGTCCCCAGTTCGACCACCTAAAATCCTAGCAGCTCCAAGGCATCAGCTCACTCTCCATTCTTGAGGTACTTACAAGCCATCTTGGCCCACACATTGATAGGCCGGCGAGAGAGCACCGGTGTCATCAACACTCACGATGCCTACTTTCTATGGAGCATGGGAAACGGGCACGTCTTCGACCTCCCTACTTTATTGCCCTCACCATTCGCCACCAGACGGAGTAGCATCGAAGGGGGGTCATCTCCATTGGCCCCTACGTGACTCGACTAGTACGGCACTTCGGGCTCCTTAACACTGCGGCCCAATCATCCTCCCTCACTCTCATTGGCCAGATGTCTCCATAAGGCATCTCGAGCATGCTACATATGAGGATGATCGAGAAGCGCCGAGAAACCCACCCTCCTCAGTATCGCCTCACCCAATCAGCCGAGGAGGGAGACCCTGAGGACATTACTAACAATGTCCCTCCACGTCATAAGGACCTACCATCTCGGCCACCACCTCCTTCTCGTCCAGTTCATGCGGCGGCTTCATACGCTGACATTTCTGAGCGCCTTACCCAGTTCGAGCAACAGTGTTTTCAGCACGTCGATAACATTGATGCTACTCTACAGCAGATATGTCAGCACTTCCACATCTCATCGCCACCCCTACTGTAACACCCCGAACCCGAAACCGACACCGGAGTCGGACACGAGGTGTTAACTGACTTTAACCCCTTATAAAATTTATTTTCCAGACACTGCCCAATCTGTGTACTAGTCGTTTTAAAAATCATATCTTGAGTCTCGTAACTCGAAAATCAGTTTCGTGATTTTTTCCAGAAACTAGACTCATGTGCCCATCTATGTATTTTTTTTAGAATTTTTGGTCAGGCCAATTAATACAGTTTATTAGTCAAAGTCTCCCATGTTGCAGGGGTAGACTACACTGACCTTTTCCCATTACGACTTGAATATCTCCCTGCACGGGGCTTCAATACTGATGGCGTTTGTTTCTATGAAAAATAGACTCAGAGAGGAATCTGTACATATATGGTACGACCCCTAATTATCTCTGGTTAATTTATAATGTATTTCCAAAGTCGGAGCAGGGAATCCAGAAACCGTTCTGGCCCTGTCCCACAAAAATCTGATTATCTCTTAATATACTGCCCATATGATCTTTTCGTTACTTCCTCATGAAAACAGACTCATCGAGCTTCGATTACATAATTTATTCATCAATTAATTCCACTCCTACTATTTTTAGTGATTTTTCAATCTCATGACACTGCTGCTGCCAACATCTGTTACGAAAGTAACTAGGTCCATTTCATGCCTACCCTTGATCCAACTCAATCGAACATTCGTGCCATTTTCGCATGGCTTAAAGTTTACATGCCAAAGTTCAAACACAACGTAATAGCTTATACATGCCAAAATGTTCTTCTAAGCCAACTAAGAAGAAAGTACCAAAACTTGCTATCCGGTGTGATGACTTCGATGACGGCCTGACCCCGCAAAAATAGATGAGTCCAAGCAACCTATAATGGGTGACAAGGAAACACCGAGTGAGTTTCTAACTCAGTAAGTCATAAGCGATGCACTACCATCCATCAATAACATTATCACAAGAGGAAACAAAATGGAACGAGACAATTTACTCCATCCATACCGAACCATACCATAGTTCCTCCAACCTATCGATTCAGTTTCATATCAATTCATGCATTCACATTCCATATACTCATCAATAGGACATTGAAGCATTTTCATAAATCAATTTATTTTTGTTACAATCAAACGACTAAACGGCCTTTCACCCATCCTACGATAAATTTTATGTACGTGACTTCAAGTATATTTGTCACATAGGTTCAAACTTACCGAGCTCAACACCAAGTATAAGCATAGCACCTATTAGCCATGTACTCAAGGCACTTACCCGATCCGCTGTCCGCGATCGACTCAATAGTGTCGCACACATAGTGTCCATAATGATTCACGAATGTATATTGAGTCCGCACACTCAGTGCTATATAATCAACTCGCACACTTAGTGCTACGTAATCAAATCGCACACTTAGTGCCACATAGTCAAACCCGCAACACTTAGTGCCGCATGGTCAATTCGCACACTTAGTGCATCATATTCATTTCGCACACTTAGTGCAACATAGTCAAATCGCACACTTAGTGCTGTACAATTTAATCCCGCGCACTTAGCGCCAATCTCATGGTCATAAATGGTTATACCCGCACGTTTAGTGCCGAGATCAACAACTCAGTACAACTTACCTCTTTTCTTTTCATTCAACAATTTCATCATCACATACGTACATGCATATATATATATATGTATATTTATTCATTCCATTCAGCATCAATACATAAACATTATGACCATTTGAAATAATACCAACTACATGCTTAATGACTTACCTTGTGTTGGGTAAGACGGTTCCAACTCGGCTACTCAGTGATCTTTTCTTTGCCTTTGCTTGATTCTCCTCCTTTAGCTCCTTGAGCTTAATCAATAATTCACTAGTTTAACCATCTTGTTAAACATTCATAATTCAATTACACATGCTTATGTATGTTTGTATATTCGGCAACCATCCTCACTAATTACTCATGTTGATGGCCGAATGGATGTATGTGTGTACAATGTCAACTATAACATCATGTAATTCCACATATGACTACATTTCTTAAGTTCCACATCTTAATGCCCATTATACATAATCAAATTTAACATCATATATATATATTCATTCATGTGGCTGAATATACATACTCCCATATAATATCAAGTACTCACTTTAAGTATATTGCCGAATATACTTAATCATACACACACCTAACCAAAATAATTTCTAAAATCTTTATATCATTTATAATACATCTAATTATCCTTTTTCACATTATCAACTCAAATCACATACATTATTTACTATAACATCTTTACATTAGGCATTGGTGTCAACCATAGTAGCCGATTCTTCCTACTTTGTACCCATGCATCTATTAATCCTTAGTTGGTTCAAACACTTCACACACTAGGATTCATCAAATTTTTAACAAGAAATAAAATCTCTAATCCTCAAACTACCATGGCCGAACCTTCATGGAGTTGCTAAGACTCCTCATTTCTACTTCTCACACACTCTCACATCCAAACCCTTTTATTAAACACCCAAAGTCAACCATCTCCTTACCTCATCACCAAAGACATCAAAATACCAACCAAGAACGTAACATTCATGGCCGAATGTCATCTCCATCATTTAACAAAGTTTGAACCATGGCTAGGTAGATTTTGAACTTACAACTTAAAATATACATGAATCTCAAAGAATAACATTAAACATACCTCAATCTAGTTACATGCATGGCCAAACTTCCTCCTAATCCACTTCCTTAGGATTTTCGGTCAAAAGAGGTTGAAAAAGGATGAACAAAACCTTTCTTTTCCTTCCTTTAGCTCACGGTAATGGGGTGTATGCATGAGACCATTATTATTTTTTTTTCTTTTTTTTTCATCACCCTTCCTTTCATTATTTAATTATCATGCTTATTATTTTATTTCCCTTACCATACATCACTAACACAACATGTTGGTGACATGTTTCCACCCATAGCATGGCCGGCCACTACATATTAGGGAGGGGGAATTTGACATGCAAGTCCCCTTTTTCTTCCACATGCACTAATAGGTCCTCATGCATTGACCTATCACATTTTAAAATTTTCTCATATAAGTCCTATTGACTAAATTCACATGCAATCGACTAAATCGAAGCTTGAAATTTTCACACATTCATGATTACATATTCTAGACAATAAACATCACATTCAAACCCTTTGGTGACTCGGTTTAGCGGTCCCGAAACCACTTCCTGACTAGGGTCAATTTTGGGCTGTCACAACTCTCCCTCACTTAAAAAATTTTCGTCCTCGAAAATCTTACCGGTAAATAGGTTTGGATATCGTTCTTTCATCGAGCACTCGGGTTCCCAGGTTGCTTCCTCGATCCCGTGTTTGAGCCACAACACCTTAACCAACGGAACCCTTTTATTTCGCAACTCTTTCACTTCACGAGCTAGGATACGAATCGGTTCTTCTTCATAGCTCAAGTCAGATTGAATTTCAACTTCTGAGGGATTAATCACATGTGACGGATCGGATCTATAACGTCGAAGCATTGAAACATGGAAGACATCGTGCATCCTTTCAAGTTCAGGGGGCAAAATCAATCTATATGCAACCGGCCCCACTCGTTCGGAAATTTCGTACGGCCCAATGAATCTCGGGCTCAACTTGCCTTTACGGCCAAATCTGAGTACCTTCTTCCAAGGTGACACTTTAAGAAACACTTTATCTCCCACCTGATATTCAATGTCCTTTCGTTTTAAATCCGCATACGATTTTTGACGATCTATGGCTACCTTCAGACTTTCGCGGATTACCTTTACTTTTTGTTCGGCATCTTTAATCAAATCAACTCCGAAAATTTTACTTTCACCAAGCTCGGTCCAAAATAATGGCGTACGGCATTTACGACCGTACAAAGCCTCATAAGGTGCCATCTTAATACTTGATTGAAAACTATTGTTGTAAGCGAATTCAATCAAAGGTAAATACCGTTCCCATGAACTACTGAACTCGAGGATGCAACATCTCAACATATCCTCAAGTATCTGAATTATCCGCTCGGATTGACCATCGGTTTGGGGGTGAAAAGCGGTGCTAAAATGCAGCTTGGTACCCAAAGCTTCTTGCAATTTCTTCCAAAATCATGAGGTGAATCTCGGATCTCTATCCGACACGATAGAAATAGGTACTCCATGTAATCTCACAATCTGAGAGACATACAATTCGGCTAGTTTATCCAATGAAAGATCCGTACGCACGGGGATAAAGTGAGCCAACTTAGTCAGCCTATCAACAACAACCCAAATCGCATCCTTCTTACTTGCGGACAATGGCAGTCCGGACACAAAGTCCATTGTGACTCGGTCCCATTTCCACTCGGGTATCATGATCGGCTGAAGTAACCCTGAAGGCACTTGATGTTCCGCTTTCACTTGTTGACATATTAAACATCTCAAAACAAAGTCGGAGATGTCTCGTTTCATACCATGCCACCAAAACCGACGTTTCAAGTCGTTGTACATTTTCGTGCTCCCCGGGTGGATTGACATTCGGCTACAATGGGCTTCGTTCAGAATAATCGGAATGAGTTCCGAATTCCTTGGAACACACAAACGACTTCTAAACCTCAAACAACCATCATCATCAATCTGAAACTCCGATTCCTTGTTCGAAACACACTCAGCTCGTTTTGCAACCAATTCATCATCGACTTTCTGAGCTTCACGAATTTGATGAGTCAATAATGGTTTGGCTTTTAATTCAGCTACTAACACATTGTCAGGTAGAACAGACAAGTGTACATTCATCGCTCGCAAAGCAAACAGTGATTTCTGGCTTAAGGCGTCCGCAACCACATTAGCCTTTCCCGGGTGGTAATCAATGACAAGCTCGTAACCTTTCAACAACTCAAGCCAACATCTTTGTCGCAGATTCAAGTCTCGTTGAGTCATCAAATATTTGAGACTTTTGTGATCCGAAAACACATGGCACTTCTCACCAAACAAATAATGTCGCCATATTTTCAATGCAAACACAATGGCGGCTAGTTCGAGATCATGGGTCGGATAATTTCTCTCGTGTGGCTTCAATTGTCTCGACGCATAGGCCACAACTCGACCTTCTTGCATCAATACGCAACCCAACCCAAGTAGGGATGCGTCACTATAAATGACAAACTCTTTACCCGATTCGGGTTGCACCAAAATTGGAGCTTCAGTCAAATGAGTTTTCAGTTGATCGAAGCTTTTCTGACATTTCTCCGTCCATTCGAACTTAACATCCTTTTGAAGTAGCTTCGTCATTGGTGTGGCTATCATCGAGAAACCTTTGACAAATCGTCGGTAATAACCGGCGAGCCCTAGAAAGCTCCGGACTTCGGTAACATTTCTCGGAGGCTTCCAGTTAAGTATGGCTGAAATTTTGCTCGGGTCAACTCGAATACCCGATGCGGATACCACATGACCCAAGAAGCTAACCTCTCTTAACCAGAACTCACACTTACTGAACTTAGCATATAACTGCTTATCCCGCAAAATTTGCAACACTAGCCTCAGATGCTCAGCATGTTCGGTCTCATCTCTTGAATAGACCAAGATGTCATCAATAAACACAACTACAAACCGATCCAAATACGGCCTGAAGATCCGATTCATCAAATCCATAAACACCGCAGGGGCATTAGTGAGCCCAAACGGCATCACTAAGAACTCGTAGTGACCGTACCTCGTTCTGAAAGCAGTTTTGGGTACGTCCGAATCTCGAATCCGCAACTGATAATAACTCGATCTCAAATCTATCTTTGAAAACACCGATGCTCCCTTTAATTGATCGAACAGATCATCAATACGCGGTAACGAATACTTATTCTTTATCGTCACTGTATTCAGTTGACGATAGTCAATGCACAACCTCATGGTTCCGTCCTTCTTTTTCACGAACAATACTGGTGCACCCCAAGGTGAGAAACTCGGTCGAGCGAAACCTCTATCCGTCAATTCTTGCAACTGAGCTTTCAACTCTTTTAACTCGGTTAGTGCCATACGATACGGAGCGATCGAAATTGGCGTAGTTCCAGGTACAAGCTCAATACCAAACTCTACCTCCCGAACAGGTGGCAAACCCGGTAACTCTTCAGGAAAAACATCCGGGTATTCACAATCCACCGGCACCGATTTGGGTTTCTTTTCTAACTCCTTGTCATCAAGTACATACGCGAGGTATGCTTCACACCCTTTCCTTACATATTTCTGGGCCAACATTGCTGATATTACAGCTGGCAACCCCCTTAAGTCCGCAGACTCAACTCGGATTATTTCGTTATTTGCGCACCTCAAATCGATAGTCTTGCTTTTGCAATTCACAACCGCATCATGTGCGGTTAACCAATCCAAACCAAGAATAACATCAAACTCGTCGAACGGCAAAAGCATCAAATCGGCCGGAAAACAGGATTCTCGGATTATTAGAGGGCATCTCTTACACACCTTATCAACAAGTACGCATTGACCCAAAGGGTTTGATACTCGAATTACGAGCTCAGTAGACTAACAGGTAGAGTCTTACTGGTTGCTAAGGTTTCGCATACATATGAATGAGTAGAACTAGGGTCAATCAATGCAATCACATTAGTATCAAAGAGAGTGAAGGTACCAGTGATGACGTCGGGGGAGGATGCCTCCTCTCGTGCGCGAATGGCATATGCTCTAGCAGGAGTACGGTTCTCGGCTCGATCGGCCGTATCAGAGGCCCCCCTCTGACTACCACCCCTGCCTCCTAAAATTCTCCGTGGTCTACCTCTAGATGTCACTCCACTAGGTCTTGCACCTTGAATCTTATTCTTCTCATCCAGCTCCGTGCAATCTCTAATGAAGTGGTCCTTCGAACCGCATCCGTAAGAGGCCCTGCTAGTAGACTTGCCCCAACATTCACCTAGGTGTCGTCTTCCACATTGGGGACATTCAGGTTTCTCGTGACGATTATTGCCCACACTAGCTACCGAAGTAGCTCGGGAGCCCATCGATGGTCTTGCCCTGATGGAAATTCCCGCAGTCGCCCTCGACTTATTAATGTCCTCCCTGAACTTCTTTACAGCTGAGAACGGAGCTTTACCCGTCGATCTTTTACGATAATCTCTAGCTTCAAATTCAGCCTTCCTCTTCTCCTTTCCAAGTTCTTCCGCCTTGCAGGCTCGTTCGACTAGTGTTACGAATTCTTTTATTTCCAAAATACCCATTAGTAGCTTTAAATCTTCATTCAATCCTTCCTCGAATCTTTTGCACATAGCAACCTCATCAGCTACACACTCCCGGGCATACCTACTGAGTCTTACGAATTCATGTTCGTATTCAGATACAGTCATACGGCCTTGCTTGAGTTCCAAGAACTCCTTACGCTTCTGATCAATGAACCGTTGGCTAATAAATTTCTTTCGGAATTCCGTTTGAAAGAAGTCCCAAGTTACTCGCTCGTTTGGGACTATAGAAATCAAGGTCCTCCACCAATAGTAGGCTGAGTCTCGCAACAAAGATACAGCACATTTTAGACATTTGTCGGGTGTGCATGACAATTCATCGAACACCCGAATGGTGTTATCAAGCCAGAACTCGGCCCTTTCGGCATCATCAGTTACTATGGCCTTGAACTCCTCGGCCCCACGCTTCCTAATCAAGTCTACAGGTGGCTTACTCAGCCTCACAGGATCAGCGACTGATGGCATTACAGGCTCTTGGGGTGGATTATTCAAATTTGGGAATTGTTGGACAGCCGGGTTGGTTCGGGCATATTGCGCGACCCACTCATTCATCATGGTAAAGAAGGCTTGTTTAGCCCCCTCACCTTGATTATTCGCAGATGACTGAGGTTCAACAGGCGGCGACCCTTGTGCAGGAGCAGCCGCTACGCTCTCAACGTCATCCGCTAGGGTTCTTTCTTCACCGGGGTCCATTTACTAATCAAAACAAAAACATTTCAACCGTCAGAAGTAATCACACATTTAAACATTAACATTCGGCATGTATAGCTAGACTCATACGCACTATGGTAATCCTAGAACCAACTAAACCATAGCTCTGATACCAATCAAATGTAACACCCCGAACCCGAAACCGACACCGGAGTCAGACACGAGGTGTTAACTGACTTTAACCCCTTATAAAATTTATTTTCCAGACACTGCCCAATCTGTGTACTAGTCGTTTTAAAAATCATATCTTGAGTCTCGTAACTCGAAAATAAGTTTCGTGATTTTTCCCAGAAACTAGACTCATGTGCTCATCTATGTATTTGTTTTTAGAATTTTTGGTCAGGCCAATTAGTACAGTTTATTAGTCAAAGTCTCCCATGTTGCAGGGGTCGACTACACTGACCTTTGCCCATTACGACTTGAATATCTCCCTGCACGGGGCTTCAATACTGATGCCGTTTGTTTCTATGAAAACTACACTCAGAGAGGAATCTGTACATATATGGTACGACCCCTAATTATCTCTGGTTAATTTATAATGTATTTCCAAAGTCGGAGCAGGGAATCCAGAAACCGTTCTGGCCCTGTCCCACAAAAATCTGATTATCTCTTAATATACTGCCCATATGATCTTTTCGTTACTTCCTCATGAAAACAGACTCATCGAGCTTCGATTACATAATTTATTCATCAATTAATTCCACTCCTACTATTTTTAGTGATTTTTCAATCTCATGACACTGCTGCTGCCAGCATCTGTTACGAAAGTAACTAGGTTCATTTCATGCCTACCCTTGATCCAACTCAATCGAACATTCGTGCCATTTTCGCATGGCTTAAAGTTTACATGCCAAAGTTCAAACACAACGTAATAGCTTATACATGCCAAAATGTTCTTCTAAGCCAACTAAGAAGAAAGTACCAAAACTTGCTATCCGGTGTGATGACTTCGATGACGGCCTGACCCCGCAAAAATAGATGAGTCCAACAACCTATAATGGGTGACAAGGAAACACCGAGTGAGTTTATAACTCAGTAAGTCATAAGCAATGCACTACCATCCATCAATAACATTATCACAAGAGGAAACAAAATGGAACGAGACAATTTACTCCATCCATACCGAACCATACCGTAGTTCCTCCAACCTATCGATTCAGTTTCATATCAATTCATGCATTCACATTCCATATACTCATCAATAGGACATTGAAGCATTTTCATAAATCAATTTATTTTCGTTACAATCAAACGACTAAACGGCCTTTCACCCATCCTACGATAAATTTTATGTACGTGACTTCAAGTATATTTGTCACATAGGTTCAAACTTACCGAGCTCAACACCAAGTATAAGCATAGCACCTATTAGCCATGTACTCAAGGCACTTACCCGATCCGCTGTCCGCGATCGACTCAATAGTGTCGCACACATAGTGTCCATAATGATTCACGAATGTATATTGAGTCCGCACACTCAGTGCTATAGAATCAACTCGCACACTTAGTGCTACGTAATCAAATCGCACACTTAGTGCCACATAGTCAAATCGCACACTTAGTGCTGTACAATTTAATCCCGCGCACTTAGCGCCAATCTCATGGTCATAAATGGTTATACCCGCACGTTTAGTGCCGAGATCAACAACTCAGTACAACTTACCTCTCTTCTTTTCATTCAACAATTTCATCATCACATACGTACATGCATATATATATATGTATATTTATTCATTCCATTCAGCATCAATACATAAACATTATGACCATTTGAAATAATACCAACTACATGCTTAATGACTTACCTTGTGTTGGGTAAGACGGTTCCAACTCGGCTACTCAGTGATCTTTTCTTTGCCTTTGCTTGATTCTCCTCCTTTAGCTCCTTGAGCTTAATCAATAATTCACTAGTTTAACCATCTTGTTAAACATTCATAATTCAATTACACATGCTTATGTATGTTTGTATATTCGGCAACCATCCTCACTAATTACTCATGTTGATGGCCGAATGGATGTATGTGTGTACAATGTCAACTATAACATCATGTAATTCCACATATGACTACATTTCTTAAGTTCCACATCTTAATGCCCATTATACATAATCAAATTTAACATCATATATATATATTCACTCATGTGGCCGAATATACATACTCCCATATAATATCAAGTACTCACTTTAAGTATATTGCCGAATATACTTAATCATACACACACCTAACCAAAATAATTTCTAAAATCTTTATATCATTTATAATACATCTAATTATCCTTTTTCACATTATCAACTCAAATCACATAAATTATTTACTATAACATCTTTACATTCGGCATTGGTGTCAACCATAGTAGCCGATTCTTCCTACTTTGTACCCATGCATCTATTAATCCTTAGTTGGTTCAAACACTTCACACACTAGGATTCATCAAATTTTTAACAAGAAATAAAATCTCTAATCCTCAAACTACCATGGCCGAACCTTCATGGAGTTGCTAAGTGTAACACCCCGAACCCGAGACCGACACCGGAGTCGGACACGAGATGTTAACAAACTTTGAAAAATTTTTCCAGACACTGCCCAGTCTGCGTACTAGTCGCCTCAAAAATCATATCTTGAGTTTCACAACTCAAAAATCAGTTTTGTGATTTT